>NW_025048620.1:0-53656 GCF_018831695.1 Puntigrus tetrazona
CGACTTAAACCGACAATATCGCATGGATGTCTGGACTTAGGTTTTAACGCTAAAATTTCTTCCAGGTTACCATGGTCGAGTAGGAAAGCTTCTACTGATGAAGTCACTCTAACCCTGTCATCATGCTCATAAAAGTTTAGTAATGGGTTGAATCTGTGGGCCCAGGCCTTTACTGAATAAAATCATGCCTAGTGTCGTGCTGCTGTTATGGGGTTAGTTCAGAGCCTGGATATCTGGACGCAGGCCTTTGAACGCCAAATATTTGTTCCAGGGCTACCATGGTCGGTGCGATTAGTCCGGTAGTCGCACTTAAACCGCCAATATCGCCTGGATGTCTGGACTTAGCTTTGAACGCTTAAAAATGTTTAAATGCTTAAATATTTATTCCAGGGTTACCATGGTCGAGTGGGAAAACCTACGGTGAAGTCAATACGCGCACGCCAAGATCATGCCCCAAAAATTTTATAGTAGTGGGTGTGAGTTTGTGGCCCAGGCCTTAAAGAAAACTGTAATACAGGGCCTTTACTGAATAAAAAATATGCCCAGTAATGTGTTACTGTTATGGGGTTAGTCTGTGAGCTTCCGCATGTCTGAATAAAATTCTTTGAATGCTTGGAATATTTCTTCCAGGGTTACTTCATTGTTTAGTGGGAAAACCTATGAGAAGTCACACTTTAAACCGCCAAGATCATGCATGAAAGTGTTATAGAAATGGGTTGAATCTGTGGGCCCAGGCCTTTACTGAATAAAATCATACCCAGTAATGTGTTACTGTTATGGGGTTAGTCTGTGAGCCTGGATGTCTGGACTTAGGTTTTGAACGCTTAAAAATTTCTTCCAGGGTTAATAGGGTCGAGTGAAAAAGCCTACGAGAAGTCACCTTTAACCCGCCAAGATCATGCTTATAAAAGTGTTATAGTAATGGGCTGAGTTTGTGGCCCAGGCCTTTACACTGAATAAAGTCATGCCCAGAAATGTGTTGCTGTTATAGGGTTAGTCTGTGAGGCTGGATGTCTGGACTTAGTTTTTGAAATGTTAAAAATTTCATCCAGGGTTACCATGGTCGAAAGTGGGAAAGCCTATGAGAAGTCACACTTAACCCTGCCAAGATCATTCCCAGAATAGTGTTATAGTAATGGGGTGAGTCTGTGGGCCCAGGCTGTTACTGAATAAAATCATGCCCAGGCCTTAAAGAAAACTGTAATACAGGGCCTTTACTGAATAAAAGCATGTCCAGTAATGTGTTACTGTTATGGGGTTAGTCTGTGAGACTGGATGTCTGGATTTAGGTTTTGAAACCTTAAAAATTTCTTCCAGGGTTACCATGGTCGAGTGGGAAAACCTATGAGAAGTCACACTTAACTTGAGCAAAGATCATGCCCATGAAAGTGTTGCAGTAATGTGGCTGAGTCTGTGGGTCGAGGACTTAAAGAAAGCTGTAATACAGAGCCTTTAGTGAATAAAATCATGCCTAGTAATGTGTTACTGTTTTAGCATTTAGTCCAGTGTGAGGCTGGATGTCTGGATGTAGGTTTTGAATTCTTCAATATTTCTTCCAGGGTTACCATGGTCGAGTGGGAAAACCTATGAGAAGTCACACTTAAACCGGCCAAGATCATTCCCCTAATAGTGTTGTAGTAATGGAGTGAGTCTGTGGGCTCTAGGCCTTTACTGAATGAAGTCATGCCCAGTAATGTGTTGCTGTTATGGGGTTAGTCTTTGAGTCTGGATGTCTGGAAATAATTTTTGAACGCTTAAAAATTTCTTCCAGGGTTGCCATGGTCGAGTGGAAAAGCGTCCGAGAAGTCGCACTTAAACTGGCCAATATCGCCTGAATGTCTGGACTTAGGTTTTGAACGCTTAAGAAATTTCTTCCATGGCTACCATGGTCAGTGGGGAAAGCTCAGGCAAGAAGTCATAGTTAAGAAGGCCAAGATCATGCCCTTAAAAGTGTTATAGTAATGGGTTGAATCTGTGGGCCCAGGCCTTTACTGAAAAAATACATGCCCAATTATGTGTTACTGTAATGGGGTTATGTCTACCCGGTGAGCCTGGATGTCTGGATGTAGGTTTTGAACGCTTAAAAATTTCTTCCAGGGTTACTATGGTCGAGTGGGAAAGCCTAAGTGAGAAGTCACTCTTAACCCGGCAAAGATCATGCCCATAAAATTGTTATAGTAATGGGGTGAGTTTGAAGGCCCAGGCCTTAAAGAAAACTGTAATACAGGGCCTTTACTGAATAAAATCATGACCAAGTAATGTGTTACTGTTATGGGGGTTAGTCTGTGAGCCTGGATGTCTGGACAAGGTTTGAATGCTTGAATAATTCTTCCAGGGTTACCATTGTTAAGTGGGAAAGCTCTACGAGAAGTCACACTTAACCCGCCAAGATCACGCCCGTTATAGTAAT
Organism: Puntigrus tetrazona; assembly: GCF_018831695.1. Classification (NCBI taxonomy): domain Eukaryota; kingdom Metazoa; phylum Chordata; class Actinopteri; order Cypriniformes; family Cyprinidae; genus Puntigrus; species Puntigrus tetrazona. The sequence goes on from NW_025048620.1 coordinate 2,411, forward strand.
GGGGTGAGTCTGTGGGCCCAAAAACCGCCTTTACTGAATGAAATCATGCTCAGTAATTTGTTACTGTTATGGGGTTAGTCAGTGAGCCTGATGTCTGGATTTAGGTTTTGAAAGCTAAAACATTTGTTCCAGGGTTACCATGGTCGAGTGGGAAAAGCTACACGAGAAGTCATAACTTAACCCGGCCAAGATCATGCCCATAATAGTGTTTATAGTAATGGGGTGAGTCTGTGGGCCAAGGCCTTTACTGAATAAAATCATGCCCAATAAAACCTCGTGTTACTGTTATGGGGTTAGTCTGTGAGCATGGATGTCTGGATTTAGGCTTTAAATGCTCTAATATTTCTTCCAGAATTACCATGGTCGAGTGGGAAAACGACGCCTGCACGAGAAGTCAGCCTGGTAGCTTAACCGGCCAAGATCATGCCCATAGCCTGATAGTGTTGTAATAATGGGGTGAGTTTGTGGGCCCAGGCTTTAAGGAAAGCTGTAATAAAGGGTCTTTAGTGAATAAAATCATTCCCAGTAATGTCTTGCTGTTATGGGGTTAGTCCTGAGCCTGGATATCTGGACTTAGTTTTTGAAATTTTAAAAATTTCTTCAAGGGATACCATGGTCGAGTGGGAAAGCCTATGAGAAGTCACACTTAACCCTGCCGAGATCATGCCCATAATAGTGTTATAGTAATGGGGTGAGTCTGTGGCCCAGGCCTTTACTGAATAAAATCATGCCCAGTAATGTGTTACTTTTTGGGGTTAGTCTGTGAGCCTGGATGTCTGGATGTAGGTTTTGAACGCTTAAATGTTTCTTCCAGGGTTACCATGGTCGAGTAAGAGAAAGCCTACAAGAAGTCACACTTAACACGCCAAGATCATGCCCGTAATATTGATAGAGTAATGCGTGAGTCTGTGGGCCTAGGCCCTTACTGTATAAAAAAATCGTGCCCAGTAATGTGTAACTGTTATGGGGTTAGTCTGTGAGCCTGGATGTCTGGATTTAGGTTTTAAATGCTTCAATAGTTCTTCCAGGGTTACCATGGTCGAGTTGGAAAACCTACGTGACGTCACGCTTTAACACGGCCAAGATCATGCCCATAAAAGTATTATAGTAATGGGGTGAGTTTGTGGGCCCATGCCTTAAAGAAAACTGTAATACAGGGCCTTTACTGAATAAAATCATGCCCAGTAACGTGTTAGTGTTATGGGGTTAGTCTGTGAGCCTGGATGTCTGGATGCAGGTTTTGAAGGCTCAAATATTTGTTCCAGGGTTACCATGGTCGAGTGGATTAGCGTCCAGAAGTCGTGCACTTAAACCAGCCAAAACCGCCTGGATGAAGCGGCTGGATGTCTGGACTGAGGTTTTGAACGCCAAAAATTTGCCTTCTTCAAAAGTTTAATAGTAATGGGTTGAATCTGTGGGCCCAGGCCTTTACTGAATACAATCATGCCCCAGTAATGTGTTGCTGTTATGGGGTTTGTCTGTGAGCCTGGATGTCTGGATTTAGGTTTTGAACGCTTCCAAAATTTCTTCCAGGGTTAATATGGTCGAGTGGGAAAGCCTCATTTAGAAGTCACACTTATACCGCCAAGATCATGCCCCTATTAGTGTTATAGTAATGGAGTGAGCTTGTGGGCACAAGCCTTAAAGAAAACTGTAATACAGGGCCTTTACTGAATAAAAATCATGCCCAGTAATGTGTTACTATTATGGGGTTAGTCTGTGAGCCTGTATGTCTGGACGTAGGTTTTGAATGCTTGAATATTCCTTCCAGGGTTGCCATTGTTGAGTGGGAAAGACTACGAGAAGTCACACTTAAACCGCCAAGATCATGCCCATAATAGTGTTATAGTAATGGGGTGAGTCTGTGGGCTCAGGCCTTTACTGAATAAAAATAAACCCGACAAAGATCATGCCCTTGAAAGTGTTAAAATCAGAGCACATCACACCAGTCCTCAGGTCCTTACACTGGCTTCCAGTGACATTTAGAATTGATTTTAAAGCACTTTTACTCGTTTATAAATCACTCAATGGACTAGGACCTAAATACATTGCAGATATGATCACTATTTATACACCTAACAGGCCACTCCAGATCACTAGGATCAAGTCAGTTAGAAATACCAAAGGTTCACACCAAACAAGGAGAATCTGCTTTTAGTTATTATGCTGCTCGCATCTGGAACCAGCTTCCTGAAGAGATCAGATGTGCTGAAACATTAGTCACTTTTAAATCCAGACTCAAAACTCATCTGTTTAGTTGTGCATTTACAGAATGAGCACTGTGCTGCGTCCGAACTGTGCTACTTTGCTTCTTTTATTTAAACTGTTTTAATCTCTTTTTGCTTTAAATTCAATTTATCTTAAATCAGTGTTTTTATTTTATTTTAATTTCTTTTATTGTTATTTAAACCTTGTAATTATTTTATTTCCTCTTTTGTAAAGCACTTTGAATTACCATTGTGTATGAAATGTGCTATATAAATAAACTTGCCTTTGCCTTGCCTTGCCCTTGAAAGTGTTATAGTACTGGGGGTGAGTTTGTGGGCCCAGGCCTTGAAGAAAACTGTAATACAGGGCCTTTAGTGAATAAAATCATGCCCAGTAATGTCTTGCTGTTATGGGGTTAGTCTAGAGCCTGATATCTGGACGTAGGTTTTGAATGCTCAAATATTTGTTCCAGGGTTACCATGGTCGAGTGGATTAGCATCCAAAAAGTTGCACTTAAACCGCCAATATCGCCTGGATGAAGCGCCTGATGAAGCCACTGGATGTCTGGACTTCGGTTTTGAACGCTAAAAATTTCTTCCAGGGTTACCATGGTCGAGTGGGAAAGCCTATGAGAAGTCACTCTTAACCCTGTCAAGATCATGCCATTTAAAGTTTTATAGTAATGGGGTGAGTTTGTGGCCCAGGCCTTAAAGAAAACTGTAATACAGGGCATTTACTGAATAAAATCATGCCTAGTAATGTGTTACTGTTATGGGGTTAGTCTGTGAGCCTGGATGTCTGGATTTAGATTTTGAACGTTTAAAAATTTCTTCCAGGGTAACCATGGTCGAGTGTGGAAAGCCTACGAGAGTCACACTTAAGTCGTGCCAAGATCATGCCCATAATAATGTTGTAGTATTGGGGTGAGTTTGTGGTCCAGGCCTTTACTGAATAAAAATCATGCCCAGTAATGTGTTACTGTTATGGGATTAGTCTGTGAGCCTGGATGTCTGGACGTAGCATTTGAATGCTCAAAAATTTGTTCCAGGGTTACCATGGTCGAGTGGATAAGTGTCTGAGTGGTCGGACTTAAACCGCCAATATCGACTTGATGAAGCGCCTGGATGTCTGGATGTAGGTTTTGAACGCCAAACATTTGTTACAGGGTTACCATGGTCGAGTGGATTAGCGTCCGAGAAGTCGAACTTAAACCAGACAATATCGCCTGGATGTCTGGACTTAGGTTTTGAACGCTTAAAAATTTCTTCCAGGGTTACCATGGTCAGAGTGGGAAAGCCTACGAGAAGTCACTCTTAACCCTTTCAAGATCATGCCCATAAAAGTTTAACAGTAATGGGTTGAATTTGTGGCCCAGGCCTTTACTGAATAAAATCATGCCCAGTAATGTGTTGCTGTTATGGGGTTTGTCTGTCAGCCTGGATGTCTTGATTTAGGTTTTGAACGCTTACAAATTTCTTCCAGGGTTAATATGGTCGAGTGGGAAAGCCTACGAGAAGTCACTTAACCCGCCAAGATCATGCCCCTATTAGTGTTATAGCAATGGAGTGAGTTTGTGGCCCAAGCCTTAAAGAAAACTGTAATACAGGGCGTTTACTGAATAAAATCATGCCCAGTAATGTGTTACTGTTATGGGGTTAGTCTGTGAGCCTGTATGTCTGGACGTAGGTTTTGAATGCTTGAATATTTCTTCCAGGGTTGCCATTGTTGAGTGGGAAAGACTACGAGAAGTCACACTTAAACCGCCAAGATCATGCCCATAATAGTGTTATAGTAATGGGGTGAGTCTGTGGCTCAGGCCTTTACTGAATAAAATAAACCCGACAAAGATCATGCCCTTGAAAATTTTATAGTACTGGGGTGAGTTTGTGGGGCCCAGGTCTTGAAGAAACTGTAATACAGGGCCTTTAGTGAATAAAATCATGCCCAGTAATGTCTTGCTGTTATGGGGTTAGTGTAGAGCCTGATATCTGGACGTAGGTTTTGAATGCTCAAATATTTGTTCCAGGGTTACTATGGTCGACTGGATTAGCATCCAAAAGTTGCACTTAAACCGCCAATGTCGCCTGGATGCAGCGCCTGATGTCTGGACTTAGGTTTTGAACGCTTAAAAATTTCTTCCAGGGTTACCGTGGTCGCAGTGGGAAAGCCTACGAGAAGTCACACTTAAACCGCCAATATCGCCTGGATGAAGCGCCTGGATGAAGCCCCTGGATGTCTGGACTTAGGTTTTGAATGCTTAAAAATTTCTTCCAGGGTTACCATGGTTGAGTGGGAAAGCCTATGAAAATCACTCTTAACCCTGTCAAGATCAAGCCCTTTTAAAGTTTTATAGTAATGGGGTGAGTTTGTGGCCCAAGCCTTAAAAGAAAACTGTAATACAGGGCCTTTACTGAATAAAATCATGTCCAAATGTGTTACTGTTATGGGGTTAGTCTGTGAGCCTGGATGTCTGGACATAGGTTTTGAATACTTGAATATTTCTTCCAGGGTTACCATTGTTGAGTGGAAAGACTACGAGAAGTCACACTTAAACTGCCAAGATCATGTGCATGAAAAGTGTTATAGTAATGGGTTGAATCTTTGGGCCCAGGCCTTTAATGAATAAAATCATGCCCAGTAATGTGTAACTGTTATTAAGTTAGTCTGTGAGCCTGGATGTCTGGATTTAGGTTTTGAATGCTTCAATATTTCTTCCAGGGTTACCATGGTCGAGTGGGAAAACCTACGAGAAGTCACACTTCAACCCGCCAAGATCATACCCAAGAAAGTGTCATAGTAATGGGGTGAGTTTGTGGCCCATGCCTTAAAGAAAACTGTAATACAGGGCCTTTACTGAATGAAATCATGCCCAGTAATGTGTTATTGTTCTGGGGGTTAGTCTGTGAGCCTGGATGTCTAGACGTAGGTTTTGAACGCTCAAATATTTGTTCCAGGGTTACCAAGGTCGAGTGGATTAGCGTCCGAGAAGTCTCACTTAAACCGCCAATATCGCCTGGTTGTCCGGACTTAGGTTTTAAATGCTTAAAAACTTCTTCTAGGGTTACCATGGTCGAGTGGGAAAGCCTTACGCAGAAGTCACACTTAACCCGCCAAGATCATACCAAGAAAGTGTCATAGTAATTGGGGTGAGTTTGTGGGCCCCATGCCTTAAAAAAAAAACTGTAATACAGGGCCTTTACTGAATGAAATCATGCCCAGTAATGTGTTATTGTTCTGGGGTTAGTCTGTGAGCCTGGATGTCTTAGACGTAGGTTTTGAACGTTCAAATATTTGTTCCAGGGTTACCAAGGTCGAGTGGATTAGCGCCCGAGAAGTCTCACTTAAACCGCCAATATCTCCTGGTTGTCCGGACTTAGGTTTTAAATGCTTAAAAACTTCTTCTAGGGTTACCATGGTCGAGTGGGAAAGCCTCACGCAGAAGTCACACTTAACCCGCCAAGAACATGCCCGTTAGTGATATAGTAATGGAGGTAGTCTAGGCCCAGGCCTTAAAGAAAACTGTAATACAGGCCTTTACTGAATAAAATCATGCCCAGTAATGTGTTACTGTTAAGGGGTTAGTCTGTGTGCTTCGATGTCTGCACGTAGGTTTTGAATGCTTAAAAGTTTCTTCCAGGGTTTCCATGGTCGAGTAAGAAAGCCTACGAGAAGTCACACTTAAGTCGACTCAAGATCATGCCCATAACAGTGTTGTAATAATGGGGTGAGTTTGTGGCCCATGCCTTAAAGAAAACTGTAATACAGGGATTTACTGAATAAAATCATGCCCAGTAATGTGATATTGTTATGGGGTTAGTCTGTGAGCCTGGATGTCTGGACGTAGGTTTTGAACGCTCAAATATTTTTCCAGGGTTACCATGGTCGAGTGGATTAGCTTCCAGAAGTCGCACTTAAACCGCCAATGTTGCCTGGATGAAGCGCCTGGATGTCTGGACTGAGGTTTTGAACGCTTAAAATTTTTCTTCCAGGGTTACCGTGAGTCGAGTGGGAAAGCCTGCGAGAAGTCACTCTTAACCCTGTCAAGATCATGCCCATAAAAGTTTAATAGTAATGGGTTGAATCTGTGGGCCAGGCAGGCCTTTACTGAATAAAATCATTATCAGTAATGTGTTGCTGTTATGGGGTTTGTCTGTGAGCCTGGATGTCTGGATTTAGGTTTTGAACGCTTAAAAATTTCTTCCAGGGTTAATATGGTCGGAGATGGGAAAGCTCATGAGAAGTCACACTTAACACGCCAAGATCATGCCCTATTAGTGTTATAGTAATGGAGTGAGTTTGTGGGCCCAAGCCTTTACTGAATAAAATAAACCCGACAAAGATCATGCCCTTGAAAATGTTAAAGTACTGGGGTGAGTTTGTGGGCCCAGGTCTTGAAGAAAACTGTAATACAGGGCCTTTAGTGAATAAAATCATGCCCAGTAATGTCTTGCTGTTATGGGGTTAGTCTAGAGCCTGGATATCTGGACATAGGTTTTGAATGCTCAAATATTTGTTCCAGGGTTACCACGGTTGACTGGATTAGCATCCAAAAAAGTTGCACTTAAACCGCCAATGTCGCCTGGATGCAGCGCCTGGATGTCTGGACTTAGGTTTTGAACGCTTAAAAATTTCTTCCAGGGTTACCGTGGTCGAGTGGGAAAGCCTACGAGAAGTCACACTTAAACCGGCCAATATCGCCTGGATGAAGCGCCTGGATGAAGCCCCTGGATGTCTGGACTTAGGTTTTGAATGCTTAAAAATTTCTTCCAGGGTTACCATGGTTGAGTGGGAAAGCCTATGAGAAGTCACTCTTAACCCTGTCAAGATCATGCCCTTAAAGTTTTATAGTAATGGGGTGAGTTTGTGGCCCAGGCCTTAAAGAAAACTGTAATACAGGGCCTTTACTGAATAAAATCATGCCCAGTAATGTGTTACTGTTATGGGGTTAGTCTGTGAGCCTGGATTTCTGGACATAGGTTTTGAATACTTGAATATTTCTTCCAGGGTTACCATTGTTGAGTGGGAAAGACTACGAGAAGTCACACTTAAACTGCCAAGATCATGTGCATGAAAGTGTTATAGTAATGGGTTGAATCTTTGGGCCCAGGCCTTTAATGAATAAAATCATGCCCAGTAATGTGTTACTGTTAAGGGGTTAGTCTGTGTGCTTGGATGTCTGCACGTAGGTTTTGAACGCTTAAAAGTTTCTTCCAGGGTTACCATGGTCGAGTAAGAAAGCTCTATGAGAAGTCACACTTAAGTCGACCAAGATCATGCCCATAACAGTGTTGTAATAATGGGGGTGAGTTTGTGGCCCAGTCTTTAATGAAAGCTGTAATAAAGGGCCTTTAGTGAATAAAATCATTCCCAGTAATGTCTTGCTGTTGTTGGGTTAGTCCTGAGCCTGGATATCTGGACTTAGTTTTTGAAATTTTAAAAATTTCTTCAAGGGTTACCATGGTCGAGTGCGCGTAAAGCCTATGAGAAGTCACACTTAACCGGCTGAGATCATGCCCATAATAGTGTTATAGTAATGGGATGAGTCTGTGGGCCCCAGGCCTTTACTGAATAAAATCATGCCCAGTAAAGTGTTACTGTTATGGGGTTAGTCTGTGAGCCTGGATGTCTGGATTTAGGTTTTGAATGTTTCAATATTTCTTCCAGGGTTACCATGGTCGAGTGGGAAAGCCTATGAGAAGTCACTCTTAACCCTGTCCAAGATCATGCCCGTTAAAGTTTTATAGTAATGGAGTGAGTTTGTGGGCCCAAGCCTTAAAGAAAACTGTAATACAGGGCCTTTACTGAATAAAATCATTCCCAGTAATGTCTTGCTGTTATGGGGTTAGTCTGTGAGCCTGGATGTCTGGATTTAGATTTTGAACGTTTAAATATTTCTTCCTGGGTAACCATGGTCGAGTGGAAAAGCCTACGAAGTCACATTTAAGTCGTTCAAGATCATGCCCATAATAATGTTTTAGTATTGGGGTGAGTTTGTGGGTCCAGGGCTTTACTGAATAAAATCATGCCCAGTAATGTGTTACTGTTAAGGGAAGTTAGTCTGTGTGCTTGGATGTCTGGACGTAGGTTTTGAATGCTTAAAAGTTTCTTCCAGGGTTACCATGGTTGACAGGGAAAACCTACAAGAAGTCACGCTTAACCTGCCAAGATCATGCCCATGAAAATATTATAGTAATGGGGTGAGTTTGTGGCCCATGCCTTAAAGAAAACTGTAAAACAGGGATTTTACTGAATAAAAATCATGCCCAATAATGTGTTATTGTTATGGGGTTAGTCTGTGAGCCTGGATGTTTGGACGTAGGTTTTGAACGCTCAAATATTTTTTCCAGGGTTACCATGGTCGAGTGGATTAGCTTTCCTGAGAAGTCGCACTTAAACCGCCAATGTTGCCGGGATACAGTGCCTGGATGTCTGGACTGAGGTTTTGAACGCTTCAATATTTTTCTTCCAGGGTTAATATGGTCGAGTGGGAAAGCTTACGAAGTCACTCTAACCCTGTCAAGATCATGCCCATGAAAGTATAATAGTAATGGGTTGAATCTGTGGGCCCAGGCCTTTACTGAATAAAATCATGCCCAGTAATGTGTTGCTGTTATGGGGTTTGTCTGTGAGCCTGGATGTCTGGATTTAGGTTTTGAACGTTTAAAAATTTCTTCCAGGGTTAATATGGTCGAGTGGGAAAGCCTACGAGAGTCACACTTAACCCGCCAAGATCATGCCCCTATTAGTGTTATAGTAATGGAGTGAGTTTGTGGGCCCAAGCCTTAAGGAAAACTGTAATACATGGCCTTTACTGAATAAAATCATGCCCAGTAATGTGTTACTGTTATGGGGTTAGTCTGTGAGCCTGTATGTCTGGACGTAGGTTTTGAATGCTTGAATATTTCTTCCAGGGTTGCCATTGTTGAGTGGGAAAGACTACGAGAAGTCACACTTAAACCGCCAAGATCATGCCCTTTAAAAGTTTTATAGTACTGGGGTGAGTTTGTGGGCCCAGGCCTTGAAGAAAACTGTAATACAGGGCCTTTAGTGAATAAAATCATGCCCAGTAATGTCTTGCTGTTATAGGGTTAGTCTAGAGCCTGGATATCTGGACGTAGGTTTTGAATGCTCAAATATTTGTTCCAGGGTTACCATGGTCGAGTGGATTAGCATCCATAGAGTTGCACTTAAACGGCCAATATCGCCTGGATGAAGCGCCTGGATGTCTGGATGTAGGTTTTGAACGCTCAAACATTTGTTCCAGGGTTACCATGGTCGAGTAAGAAAGCTTCACGAGAAGTCACACTTAACCCGCAAAGATCATGCCCATAAAAGTGTTATAGTAATGGGGTGAGTTTGTTGGCCCAGGCCTTAAAGAAAACTGTAATACAGGCATTTAGTGAACAAAATCATGCCCAGTATTGAATTGCTCTTATGGAGTTAGTCTTTGGCCTGGATATCTGGACGTAGGTTTTGAATGCTCAAATATTTGTTCCAGGGTTACTATGGTCGAGTGGATTAGCATCCGTGAAGTCGCACTTAAACCGCCAATATCGCGGGCTGAAGCCCCTGGATGTCTGGACTTAGGTTTGAACGCTTAAAAATTTCTTCCAGGGTTACCATGGTCGAGTGGAAAAGCCTATGAGAAGTCACTTAACCCTGTCAAGACCATTCCCTTTAAAGTTTTATAGTAATGGGGTTGAGTTTAGTCTGTGAGTTTGTCTGTGAGCCTGGATGTCTGATGTAGGTTTTGAAATTTTAAAAATTTCTTCAAGGGTTACCATGGTTGAGTGGGGAAAGCCTATGAGAAGTCACACTTAACCCGCCGAGATCATGCCCATAATAGTGTTATAGTAATGGGGTGAGTCTGTGGGCCCAGGCCTTTACTGAATAAAATCATGCCCAGTAATGTGTTACTGTTTTGGGGTTTGTCTGTGAGCCTGGATGTCTGGATTTAGGTTTTGAACGTTTAAAAATTTCTTCCAGGGTTAATATGGTCGAGTGGGAAAGCCTACGAGAAGTCACACTTTAACCCGCCAAGATCATGCCCCTATTAGTGTTATAGTAATGGAGTGAGTTTGCGGGCCCAAGCCTTAAGGAAAACTGTAATACATGGCCTTTAGTGAATAAAATCATGCCCAGTAATGTCTTGCTGTTATAGGGTTAGTCTAGAGCCTGTATGTCTGGACGTAGGTTTTGAATGCTTGAATATTTCTTCCAGGGTTGCCATTGTTGAGTGGGAAAGACTACGAGAGTCACACTTAAACCGGCCAAGATCATGCCCTTTAAAGTTTTATAGTACTGGGGTGAGTTTGTGGCCCAGGCCTTGAAGAAAACTGTAATACAGGGCCTTTAGTGAATAAAATCATGCCCAGTAATGTCTTGCTGTTATAGGGTTAGTCTAGAGCCTGTATGTCTGGACGTAGGGTTTTGAATGCTTGAATATTTCTTCCAGGGTTGCCATTGTTGGAGTGGGAAAGACTACGAGAAGTCACACTTAAACTGCCAAGATCATGCCCTTTAAAGTTTTATAGTACTGGGGTGAGTTTAGGCCCAGGCCTTGAAGAAAACTGTAATACAGGGCCTTTAGTGAATAAAATCATGCCCAGTAATGTCTTGCTGTTATAGGGTTAGTCTAGAGCCTGGATATCTGGACGTAGGTTTTGAATGCTTGAATAATTCTTCCAGGGTTACCATGGTCGAGTGGATTAGCATCCATAGAGTTGCACTTAAACCGGCCAATATCGCCTGGATGAAGCGCCTGGATGTCTGGATGTAGGTTTGAAACGCTCAAACATTTGTTCCAGGGTTACCATGGTCGAGTAAGAAAGCTACGCAGAAGTCACACTTAACCCGCAAAGATCATGCCCATAAAAGTGTTATAGTAATGGGGGTGAGTTTGTGGCCCAGGCCTAAAAGAAAACTGTAATACAGGGCATTTAGGTGAACAAAAAATCATGCCCAGTATTGAATTGCTCTTATGGAGTTAGTCTTGAGCCTGATATCTGGACGTAGGTTTTGAATGCTCAAATATTTGTTCCAGGGTTACCATGGTCGAGTGGATTAGCATCCGTGAAGTCGCACTTAAACCGCCAATATCGCTTGGCTGAAGCCCCTGGATGTCTGGACTTAGGTTTTGAACGCTTAAAAATTTCTTCCAGGGTTACCATGGTCGAGTGGAAAGCCTATAAGAAGTCACTCTTAACCCTGTCAAGATCATGCCCTTTAAAGTTTTATAGTAATGGGGTGAGTTTGTGGGTCCAGGCCTTGAAGAAAACTGTAATACAGGGCCTTTACTGAATAAAATCATGCCCAGTCATGTGTTACTGTTATGGGGTTAGTCTGTGAGCCTGGATGTCTGGATTTAGATTTTGATCGCTTAAAAATTTTTTCCAGGGTAACCATGGTCGAGTGGGAAAGCCTCACGAGAAGTCACACTTAACCCGGCCAAGATCGACTGGATGAAGCGCCTGGATGTCTCTGGTAGGTTTTGAACGCTCAAACATTTGTTCCAGGGTTACCATGGTCAAGTAAGAAAGCTCTACGAGAAGTCACACTTAACCCGCCAAGATACAGCCCATAAAAGTGTTATAGTAATGGGGTGAGTTTGTGGGCCCAGGCTTTAAAAAAACTGTAATGCAGGGCCTTTAGTGAACAAAAATCATGCCCAGTATTGAATTGCTCTTATGGGGTTAGTCTTGAGCCTGGATATCTGGACTTAGTTTTTGAAATGTTAAAAATTTCTTCCAGGGTTACCATGGTCGAGTGGGAAAGCCTATGAGAAGTCACTCTTAACCCTGTCAAGATCATGCCCTTTAAAGTTTTATTGTAATGGGGTGAGTTTGTGGCCCAGGCCTTAAAGAAAACTGTAATACAGGGCCTTTACTGAATAAAATCATGCCCAGTAATGTGTTACTGTTATGGGGTTAGTCTGTGAGCCTGGATGTCTGGATGTCTGGATTTAGATTTTGAACGCTTAAAAATTTCTTCCAGGGTAACAATGGTCGAGTGGGAAAGCCTACGAGAAGTCACACTTAAGTCACCAAGATCATGCCCATAATAATGTTGAAGTATTGGGGTGAGTTTGTGGGTCCAGGCCTCTACTGAATAAAATCATGCCCAGTAATGTGTTACTGTTATGGGATTAGTCTGTGAGCCTGGATGTCTGGACGTAGGTTTTGAATGCTCAAAAATTTGTTCCAGGGTTACCATGGTCGAGTGGATAAGCGCTCGAGAAGTCGCACTTAAACCGCCAATAACGACTGGATGAAGCGCCTGGATGTCTGGATGTAGGTTTTGAACGCTCAAACATTTGTTCCAGGGTTACCATGGTCGAGTAAGAAAGCTTATGAGAAGTCACACTTAACCCGCCAAGATACCGCCCATAAAAGTGTCATAGTAATGGGGTGAGTTTGTGGGCCCAGGCTTTAAAGAAAACTGTAATACAGGGCCTTTACTGAATAAAATCATGCCCAGTAATGTGTTACTGGTATGGGGTTAGTCTGTGAGCCTGGATGTCTGGACATAGGTTTTGAATACTTGAATATTTCTTCCAGGTGTAGCAAGGTGGGTGACGATCTAATCCTTTTGTTCATTGGCGTGTGGAGTGTCACCCACAATAGCCAATGAGATTTTGCCCTTTATAGTATTTAAGGCTGAGTCATGTCACCTGGTATGCATCACCGCTGGGACTGTTGTTGATGGAGTGCGCATGTGCAGAGGGTGCATGGTCTCTGTGGTATGTAGCAGTTAATGGAGGAGTGGGTATGAGGATTAAAAGTAGATCTTTTCTTCCCTAGTGCGCAAAGTGGCTGGTTGATACTTTGTTCTGGTGACAGGCTGTCCACCATATGTCAGGTATGTGCAGGTTCTTTTATGCGTAGTTCATGGAGCGGTGACGTTAACTGGTGTTTATTTTATTTAGTTGTGGATCCTTTCGTGTCTCTTTCCTGCATAATCTTTTGTGAGTTGTGAGCAGCGGTAAAACTTGTTTATAATAATCCGCTTTTTGGTAAGTGTGATTTTTGTTCTTATCCTTTATATGGGACATTTATATTTTAAATATCATTTTCTTTACTTTCAGTGCGTGGACGCCTTTCCGATGCCGCAAGCGCTTAGTTACGAAATGCGGAAGTGTTTACACTGGGCGCTTAAAAGGACGCGCGCTGCTGTTTTTCTCCTTTTTCTCATTTCTCTTTGGGACTTTCTTTTTTCGTTTTCTTTTATTTTCCTTTTTGTAAGCATGCCCACTGTTATGTTATTAATTTTGTTTGCATCTGTTTATCGTCGCCATTTAAAACTGATCAAGACGGGGTTGGTTGCACCGTGACTTTTACCGGTGCTGTGAAAAGTGTCCTGATGCAACTTTGACTTTCGATAACCTGATTGCTGACCCTATCGCCCAGTGAGCATTTGAACTGTTCCATCCAGTATTTGGGTCCTTTTTCTTTGCTTTGAATATTTCTGTAGGTTTAATTTGATGGAAATATCTTTATTGTATTACCAATGTAATTACTTTTCTCTTGTTTTGGCTTGCTCTAGGCACTGTCGGTCCCTGAGGCTGGGAGGCTAGTTAGCTTTGAGTATTGGTGGTGGTATAATCGCGTGGAGTGCAGTGCTGCTTGGATTCACCTTTCACAGAGTGTGTGTGTGTGTGTGTGTGGGATGCACGAGTGCGCCATTAGGATCCTCACTTCGCCTAGCCTGCCCTTGCCGTTGGAAAGTCTGTGCTGTATCTTATTTTTTTTTTTTCTTTGAGTATTCTAAATGTCTTTATTTGTAGGAAACAGAGCTCCTTTTTGTGACCGTGTGATATTGACTTGATACTGATTGATCTTGAGACTTTTAACTATTTATTGTGGATATCGAAAATAAAGTTTTGTACATTGTTCCCACGCCTCCGAGTTATTCCGCCTACTTAATCTGTGCTTCCTAATTTTTATTTCCCGGTTTCTTTTACGGGTGGCGAGTCGGTTCCTTTAAATATAACAACTTTTCTTCCACTCAGTATTGCCACACAGGGTTACCATTGTTGAGTGGGAAAGTCTCACGAGAAGTCACACTTAAACCGGCCAAGATCATGCGCATAAAAGTATTATAGTAATGGGTTTAAACTTTGGGCCCAGGCCTTTAGTGAATAAAATCATGCCCAGTAATGTGTAACTGTTATTGGGTTAGTTTGTGAGCCTGGATGTCTGGATTTAGGTTTTGAATGCTTCAATATTTCTTCCAGGGTTACCATGGTCGAGTGGGAAAACCTATTTAGAAGTCACACTTAACCCTGGCCAAGATCATGCCCAAGAAAGTGTCATAGTAATGGGGTGAGTTTGTGGGCCCAAGCCTTAAAGAACACTGTAATACAGGGCCTTTACTGAATAAAATCATGCCCAGTAATGTGTTACTGTTATGGGGTTAGTCTGTGAGCCTGGATGTCTGGACGTAGGTTTTGAATACTTGAATATTTCTTCCAGGGTTACCATTGTTGAGTGGGAAAGACTATGAGAAATCACACTTAAACCGGCCAAGATCATGCTTATAAAAGTGTTATAGTAACGGGTTGAATCTTTGGGCCCAGGCCTTTAGTGAATAAAATCATGGCCAGTAATGTGTAACTGTTATTGGGTTAGTCTGTGAGCCTGGATGTCTGGATTTAGGTTTTGAATGCTTCAATATTTCTTCCAGGGTTACCATGGTCGAGTGGGAAAACCTACGAGAAGTCACACTTAACCCCGCCAAGATCATGCCCAAGAAAGTGTCATAGTAATGGGGTGAGTTTGTGGGCCCAGGCCTTGAAGAAAACTGTAATACAGGGCCTTTACTGAATAAAATCATGCCTAGTAATGTCTTGCTGTTATGGGGTTAGTCTAGAGCCTGGATATCTGGACGTAGGTTTTGAATGCTCAAATATTTGTTCCAGGGTTACTATGGTCGAGTGGATAAGCGTCCGAGAAGTCGCACTTAAACCGGCCAATATCGACAGGATGAAGCGCCTGGATGTCTGGATGTAGGTTTTGAACGCTCAAACATTTGTTCCAGGGTTACCATGGTCGAGTAAGAAAGCCCACGAGAAGTCACTCTTAACCCTGTCAAGATCATGTCCATAAAAGTTTAATAGTAATGGGTTGAATCTGTGGGCCCAGGCATTTACTGAATAAAATCATGCAATCAGTAATGTGTTGCTGTTCTGGGGTTTGTCTGTGAGCCTGGATGTCTGGATTTAGGTTTTGAACGCTTGAAAATTTCTTCCAGGTTTAATATGGTTGAGTGGGAAAGCCTACGAGAAGTCACACTTAACCCGGCCAAGATCATGCCCCTATTAGTGTTATAGTAATGGAGTGAGTTTGTGGGCCCAAGTCTTAAAGAAAACTGTAATACAGGGCCTTTACTGAATAAAATCATGCCCAGTAATGTGTTGCTGTTATGGGGTTAGTCTGTGAGCCTGTATGTCTGGACGTAGGTTTTGAATGCTTGAATATTTCTTCCAGGGTTGCCATTGTTGAGTGGGAAAGACTACGAGAAGTCACACTTAAACCGGCCAAGATCATGCCCATAATAGTGTTATAGTAATGGGGTGAGTCTGTGGCTCAGGCCTTTACTGAATAAAATAAACCCGACAAAGATCATGCCCTTGAAAGTGTTATACTACTGGGGTGAGTTTGTGGCCCAGGCCTTGAAGAAAACTGTAATACAGGGCCTTTAGTGAATAAAATCATGCCCAGTAATGTCTTGCTGTTATGGGGTTAGTCTAGAGCCTGGATATCTGGACGTAGGTTTTGAATGCTCAAATATTTGTTCCAGGGTTACTATGGTCGAGTGGATTAGCATCCAAAAAGTTGCACTTAAACCGGCCAATATCGCCTGGATGAAGCGCCTGGATGAAGGCCCTGGATGTCTGGATTTAGGATTTGAACGCTTAAAAATTTCTTCCAGGGTTACCATGGTCGAGTGGGAAAGCCTAAGAGAAGTCACTCTTAACCCTGTCAAGATCATGCCTTTAAAGTTTTATAGTAATGGAGTGAGTTTGTGGGCCCAAGCCTTAAAGAAAACTGTAATACAGGGCCTTTACTGAATAAAATCATGCCCAGTAATGTGTTACTGTTATGGGGTTAGTCTGTGAGCCTGTATGTCTGGATGTAGGTTTTGAATGCTTGAATATTTCTTCCAGGGTTGCCATTGTTGAGTGGGAAAGACTACGAGAAGTCACACTTAACCCGGCCAAGATCATGCCCCCTATTAGTGTTATAGTAATGGAGTGAGTTTGTGGGCACAAGCCTTAAAGAAAACTGTAATACAGGGCCTTTACTGAATAAAATCATGCCCAGTAATGTGTTACTGTTATGGGGTTAGTCTGTGAGCCTGTATGTCTGGACGTAGGTTTTGAATGCTCAAATATTTGTTCCAGGGTTACCATGGTCGAGTGGATTAGCATCCAAAAAGTTGCACTTAAACCGGCCAATATCGCCTGGATGAAGCGCCTGGATGAAGCCCCTGGATGTCTGGATTTAGATTTTGAACGCTTAAAAATATCTTCCAGGGTAACCATGGTCGAGTGTGAAAGCCTCACGAGAAGTCACACTTAACCCGCCAAGATCATGCCCACAATAATGTTGTAGTATTGGGGTGAGTTTGTCGCCCAGGCCTTTACTGAATAAAATCATGCCCAGTAATGTGTTACTGTTATGGGATTAGTCTGTTAGCCTGGATGTCTGGACGTAGGTTTTGAATGCTCAAAAATTTGTTCCAGGGTTACCATGGTCGAGTGGATAAGCGTCCGAGAAGTCACACTTAAACCGCCAATATCGACTGGATGAAGCGCCTGGATGTCTGGATGTAGGTTTTGAACGCTCAAACATTTGTTCCAGGGTTACCATGGTCGAGTAAGAAAGCCTACGAGAAGTCACACTTAACCCGGCCAAGATCATGCCCATAAAAGTGTTATAGTAATGGGGTGAGTTTGTGGGCCCAGGCCTTAAAGAAAACTGTAATACAGGGCCTTTATCTAACAAAATCATGCCCAGTATTGAATTGCACTTATGGGGTTAGTCTTGAGCCTGGATATCTGGACTTAGTTTTGAAATGTTAAAAATTTCTTCCAGGGTTACCATGGTCGATTGGGAAATTCTACGAGAAGTAACACTCAACACCGCCAAGATCATGCCCATAATATTGTTTTAGTAATGGGGTGAGTCTGTGGGTCCAGGCCTTAAAGAAAACTGTAGTACAGGGCCTTTAGTGAATAAAATCATTTCCAGTAATGTGTTACTGTTATGGGGTTAGTCTGTGAGCCTGGATGTCTGGATTTAGATTTTGAACGTTTAAAAATTTCTTCCAGGGTAACCATGGTCGAGTGGGGAAAGCCTACGAGAAGTCACACTTAAGTCGGCCAAGATCATGCCCATAATGATGTTGTAGTATGGGGGTGAGTTTGTGGGTCCAGGCCTTTACTGAATCAAATCATGCCCAGTAATGTGTTATTGTTATGGGATTAGTCTGTGAGCCTGGATGTCTGGACGTAGGTTTTGAATGCTCAAAAATTTGTTCCAGGGTTACCATGGTCGAGTGGATAAGCGTCCGAGAAGTCACACTTAAACCGGCCAATATCGACTGGATGAAGCGCCTGGATGTCTGGATGTAGGTTTTGAACGCTCAAACATTTGTTCCAGGGTTACCATGGTCGAGTAAGAAAGCCTACGAGAAGTCACACTTAACCTGGCCAAGATCATGCCCATAAAAGTGTTATAGTAATGGGGTGAGTTTGTGGACCCAGGCCTTAAAGAAAACTGTAATACAGGGCCTTTAGTGAACAAAATCATGCCCAGTATTGAATTGCTCTTATGGGGTTAGTCTTGAGCCTGGATATCTGGACTTAGTTTTTGAAATGTTAAAAATTTCTTCCAGGGTTACCGTGGTCGATTGGGAAAGCCTATGAGAAGTAACACTCAACACCGGCCAAGATCATGCCCATAATAGTCTTTTAGTAATGGGGTGAGTCTGTGGGTCCAGGCCTTAAAGAAAACTGTAGTACAGGGCCTTTAGTGAATAAAATCATTCCCATTAATGTGTTACTGTTATGGGATTAGTCTGTGAGCCTGGATGTCTGGATTTAGATTTTGAACGTTTAAAAATTTCTTCCAGGGTTACCATGGTCGAGTGGGAAAGCCTACGAGAAGTCACTCTTAACCCTGTCAAGATCATGCCCATAAAAGCTTTACAGTAATGGGTTGAATCTGTGGGCCCAGGCCTTTACTGAATAAAATCATGCCCAGTAATGTGTTGTTGTTATGGGGTTTGTCTGTGAGCCTGGATGTCTGGATTTAGGTTTTGAACGCTTAAAAATTTCTTCCAGGGTTAATATGGTCGAGTGGGAAAGCCTACGAGAAGTCACACTTAACCTGGCCAAGATCATGCCCCTATTAGTGTTTTAGTAATGGAGTGAGTTTGTGGGCCCAAGCCTTAAAGAAAACTGTAATACAGGGCCTTTACTGAATAAAATCATGCCCAGTAATGTGTTACTGTTATGGGGTTAGTCTGTGAGCCTGTATGTCTGGACGTAGGTTTGAATGCTTGAATATTTCTTCCAGGGTTGCCATTGTTGAGTGGGAAAGACTACGAGAAGTCACACTTAAAACGGCCAAGATCATGCCCATAATAGTGTTATAGTAATAGGGTGAGTCTGTGGGCTCAGGCCTTTACTGAATAAAATAAACCCGACAAAAGATCATGCCCTTGAAAGTGTTATACTACTGGGGTGAGTTTGTGGCCCAGGCCTTGAAGAAAACTGTAATACAGGGCCTTTAGTGAATAAAATCATGCCCAGTAATGTCTTGCTGTTATGGGGTTAGTCTAGAGCCTGGATATCTGGACATAGGTTTTGAATGCTCAAATATTTGTTCCAGGGTTACCATGGTCGAGTGGATTAGTATCCAAAAAGTTGCACTTAAACCGCCAATATCGCCTGGATGAAGCGCCTGGATGAAACCCCTGAATGTCTGGATTTAGATTTTGAACATTTAAAAATTTCTTCCAGGGTAACCATGGTCAAGTGTGAAAGCCTACGAGAAGTCACACTTAAGTCGGCCAAGATCATGCCCATAATGATGTTGTAGTATGGGGGTGAGTTTGTGGGTCCAGGCCTTTACTGAATCAAATCATGCCCAGTAATGTGTTATTGTTATGGGATTAGTCTGTGAGCCTGGATGTCTGGAGGTAGGTTTGAATGCTCAAAAATTTGTTCCAGGGTTACCATGGTCGAGTGGATAAGCGTCCGAGAAGTCACACTTAAACCGCCAATATCGACTGGATGAAGCGCCTGGATGTCTGGATGTAGGTTTTGAACGCTCAAACATTTGTTCCAGGGTTACCATGGTCGAATAAGAAAGCCTACGAGAAGTCACACTTAACCCGCCAAGATCATGCCCATAAAAGTGTTATAGTAATGGGGTGAATTTGTGGCCCCAGGCCTTAAAGAAAACTGTAATACAGGGCCTTTAGTGAACAAAAAATCATGCCCAGTATTGAATTGCTCTTATGGGGTTAGTTTTGAGCCTGGATATCTGGACTTAGTTTTTGAAATGTTAAAAATTTCTTCCAGGGTTACCATGGTTGAGTGGGAAAGCCTACGAGAAGTAACACTCAACACCGGCCAAGATCATGCCCATAACAGTGTTTTAGTAATGGGGTGAGTCTGTGGGTCCAGGCCTTAAAGAAAACTGTAGTACAGGACATTTAGTGAATAAAATCATTCCCAGTAATGTGTTACTGTTATGGGGAAAGCCTATGAGAAGTCACTCTTAACCCTGTCAAGATCATGCCCTTTAAAATTTTATAGTAATGGGGTGAGTTTGTGGGCCCAGGACTTTACTGAATAAAATCATGCCCAGTAATGTGTTACTGTTATGGGGTTAGTCTGTGAGCCTGGATGTCTGGATTTAGATTTTGAACGTTTAAAAATTTCTTCCAGGGTAACCATGGTCGAGTGGGAAAGCCTACGAGAAGTCACACTTAAGTCACAAGTTCATGCCCATAATAATGTTGTAGTATTGGGGTGAGTTTGTGGTCCCAGGACTTGAAGAAAACTGTAATACAGGGCCTTTACTGAAAAAAAATCATTCCCAGTAATGTCATGCTGTTATGGGGTTAGTCTTGAGCCTGGATATCTGGACGTAGGTTTTGAATGCTCAAATATTTGTTCCAGGGTTACCATGGTCGAGTGGATTAGCATCCGAGAAGTCGCACTTAAACCGCCAATATCGCCTGGAATGAAGCGCCTGGATGAAGCCCTGGATGTCTGGACTTAGGTTTTGAACGCTTAAAAATTTCTTCCAGGGTTACCATG
This sequence comes from Puntigrus tetrazona, assembly GCF_018831695.1. Taxonomy (NCBI): domain Eukaryota; kingdom Metazoa; phylum Chordata; class Actinopteri; order Cypriniformes; family Cyprinidae; genus Puntigrus; species Puntigrus tetrazona. Next base: position 22,953 of record NW_025048620.1, read on the forward strand.
GTCGAGTGGGAAAGCCTATGAGAAGTCACTCTTAACCCTTTCAAGATCACGCCTTTAAAGTTTTATAGTAATGGGGTGAGTTTGTGGGCCCAGGCCTTAAAGAAAACTGCAATACAGGGCCTTTACTGAATAAAATCATGCAGCCAGTAATGTGTTACTGTTATAGGGTTAGTCTGTGAGCCTGGATGTCTGGACGTAGGTTTTGAATGCTCAAATATTTGTTCCAGGGTTACCATGGTCGAGTGAATTAGCATCCGAGAAGTCGCACTTAAACCGCCAATATCGCCTGGATGAAGCGCCTGGATGAAGCCCCTGGATATCTGGACTTAGGTTTTGAACGCTTTAAAAATTTTCTTCCAGGGTTACCATGGTCGAGTGGGAAAGCCTATGAGAAGTCACTCTTAACCCTTTCAAGATCTTGCCCTTTAAAGTTTTATAGTAATGGGGTGAGTTTGTGGCCCAGGCCTTAAAGAAAACTGTAATACTGGGCCTTTACTGAATAAAATCATGCCCAGTAATGTGTTACTGTTATGGGGTTAGTCTGTGAGCCTGGATGTCTGGACGTAGGTTTTGAACGCTTAAAAGTTTCTTCCAGGGTTACCATGGTCGAGTAAGAAAGCCTAACAGAAGTCACACTTAAGTCGACTCAAGATCATGCCCGTAATAGTGTTGTAATAATGGGGTGAGTCTGTGGCCCAGGCCTTTACTGAATAAAATAATGCCCAGTAATGTGTTACTGTTTTGGGGTTAGTCTGTGAGCCTGGATGTCTGGATGTAGGTTTTGAATGCTTCAATATTTCTTCCAGGGTTACCATGGTCGAGTTGGAAAACCTACGTGACGTCACGCTTAACAAGGCCAAGATCATGCCCATTAAAGTATTATAGTAATGGGGTAAGTTTGTAGGCCCATGCCTTAAAGAAAGCTGTAATACAGGGCCTTTACTGAATAAAATCATGCTCAGTAATGTGTTAGTGTTATGGGGTTAGTCTGTGAGCTTGGATGTCTGGACGCAGGTTTTGAAGGCTCAAATATTTGTTCCAGGGTTACCATGGTCGAGTGGATTAGCGTCCGAGAAGTCGCACTTAAACCGGCCAAAACCGCCTGGATGAAGTGCCTGGATGTCTGGACTTAGGTTTTGAACGCTTAAAAATTTCTTCCAGGGTTACCATGTTTGACTGGGAAAGCTTACGAGAAGTCACTCTTAACCCTGTCAAGATCATGCCCATAGAAGTTTTGTAGTAATGGGGTGAGTTTGTGGGCCCAGGCCTTAAAGAAAACTGTAATACAGGGCCTTTACTGAGTAAAATCATGCCCAGTAATGTGTTACTGTTGTGGGGTTAGTCTGTGAGCCTGCATGTCTGGACGCAGGTTTTGAATGCTTGAATATTTCTTCCAGGGTTACCATTGTTGAGTGGGAAAGACTACGAGATGTCACACTTAAACCGGCCAAGATCATGCTTATAAAAGTGTTATAGTAATGGGTTGAATCAGTGAGCCCAGGCCTTTACTGAATAAAATCATGCCCAGTAATGTGTTACTGTTATGGAGTTAGTCTGTGAGCCTGGATGTCTAGATATAAGTTTTGAACGCTTAAAAACATCTTCCAGGGTTACCTTGGTCGAGTGGGAAAGCCTACGAGAAGTCACACTTAACCCGGCCAAGATCATTCCCATAAAAGTTTTATCGTAATGGGCTGAGTCTGTTTGTCCAGGCCTTAAAGAAACTGTAATACAGGGCCTTTAGTGAATAAAATTAGGTCCAGTAATGTGTTACTGTTATGGGTTAGTCTGAGAGTAGGGATGTCTGGATTTAGATTTTGAATGCTTTAATAGTTTTTTCCAGGGTTACCATGGTCAAGTGGATTAGCGCCCGAGAAGTCGCAGACTTAAACCGCCAATATCGCCTGGATGTCTTGACTTAGGTTTTGAATGCTTAAAAATTTCTTCCAGGGTTACCATGGTCGAGTGGGAAAGCATACGCAGAAGTCACGCTTAACCCTGCGAAGATCATGCCCATAAAAATTTTAAAGTAATAGTGTGAGTTTGTGGCCTAGGCCTTAAAGAAAACTGTAATACAGGGCAATTATTGAATAAAAACATGCCCAGTAATGTGTTACTGTTATGGGGTTAGTCTGTGAGCCTGTATGTCTGGACGTAGTTTTTGAACGCTTAAAAAATTTCTTCCAGGGTTAATAGGTCGAGTGGATAAGCGTCCGAGAAGTCACACTTAAAACGCCAATATCGACTGGACAAAGCGCCTTGATGTCTGGAATGTAGGTTTTGAACGCTTAAACATTTGTTACAGGGTTACCATGGTCGAGTGGATTAGCGTCCGAGAAGTCGCACTTAAACCAGACAATTTCGCCCGGATGTCTGGACTTAGGTTTTGAACGCTTAAAAATTTCTTCCAGGGTTACCATGGTCGAGTGGGAAAGCCTCACGAAGTCACTCTTAACCCTGTCAAGATCATGCCCATAAAAGCTTTACAGTAATGGGTTGAATCTGTGGGCCCAGGCCTTTACTGAATAAAATCATGCCCAGTAATGTGTTGCTGTTATGGGGTTTGTCTGTGAGCCTGGATGTCTGGCTTTAGATTTTGAATGCTTAAAAATTTCTTCCAGGGTTAATATGGTCGAGTGGGAAAGCCTACGAGAAGTCACACTTAACCCGGCCAAGATCATGCCCCTATTAGTGTTTTAGTAATGGAGTGAGTTTGTGGGGCCCAAGCCTTAAAGAAAACTGTAATACAGGGCCCTTACTGAATAAAATCATGCCCAGTAATGTGTTACTGTTATGGGGTTAGTCTGTGAGCCTGTATGTCTGGATGTAGGTTTTGAATGCTTGAATATTTCTTCCAGGGTTGCCATTGTTGAGTGGGAAAGACTACGAGAAGTCACACTTAACCCGCCAAGATCATGCCCCTATTAGTGTTATAGTAATGGAGTGAGTTTGTGGGCACAAGCCTTAAAGAAAACTGTAATACAGGGCCTTTACTGAATAATATCATGCCCAGTAATGTGTTACTGTTATGGGGTTAGTCTGTGAGCCTGTATGTCTGGACGTAGGTTTTGAATGCTCAAATATTTGTTCCAGGGTTACCATGGTCGAGTGGATTAGCATCCAAAAAGTTGCACTTAAACCGCCAATATCGCCTGGATGAAGCGCCTGGATGAAGCCCTGGATGTCTGGATTTAGATTTTGAACGCTTAAAAATTTCTTCCAGGGTAACCATGGTCGAGTGTGAAAGCCTACGAAGTCACACTTAAGTCGGCAAAGATCATGCCCATAATGATGTTGTAGTATTGGGGTGAGTTTGTGTGTCCAGGCCTTTACTGAATAAAATCATGCCCAGTAATGTGTTATTGTTAAGGGGTTAGTCTGTGTGCTTGGATGTCTGGGCGTAGGTTTTGAATGCTTAAAAGTTTCTTCAAGGGTTACCATGGTCGAGTGGGAAAGCCTATGAGAAGTCACACTTAACCCGGCCGAGATCATGCCCATAATAATGTTATAGAAATGGGGTGAGTCTGTGGGCTCAGGCCTTTACTGAATAAAATCATGCCCAGTAATGTGTTACTGTTTTGGGGTTAGTCTGTGAGCCTGGATGTCTGGATGTAGGTTTTGAAATTTTAAAAATTTCTTCAAGGGTTACCATGGTCGAGTGGGAAAGCCTATGAGAAGTCACACTTAACCCGGCGAGATCATGCCCATAATATTGTTATAGTAATGGGGTGAGTCTGTGGGCCCAGGCCTTTACTGAATAAAATCATGCCCAGTAAAGCGTTACTGTTTTGGGGTTAGTCTGTGAGCCTGGATGTATGGATGTAGGTTTTGAACGCTTAAAAGTTTCTTCCAGGGTTACCATGGTCGAGTAAGAAAGCCTAAGAGAAGTCACACTTAAGTCGACTCAAGATCATGCCCATAATAGTGTTGTAATAATGGGGTGAGTCTGTGGGCCCAGGCTTTAAGGAAAGCTGTAATAAAGGGCCTTTAGTGAATAAAATTATTCCCAGTAATGTCTTGCTTTTATGGGGTTAGTCCTGAGCCTGGATATCTAGACTCTAGTTTTTGAAATTTTAAAAATTTCTTCAAGAGTTACCATGGTCGAGTGGGAAAGCCTATGAGAAGTCGCACTTAACCCGGCCGAGATCATGCCCATATAATAGTGTTATAGTAATGGGGTGAGTCTCTGGGCCCAGGCCTTTACTGAATAAAATCATGCCCAGTAATGTGTTACTGTTATGGGGTTAGTCTGTGAGCCTGGATGTAGGTTTTGAACGCTTAAAAAAGTTTCTTCCAGGGTTACCATGGTCGAGTAAGAAAGCCTACAAGAAGTCACACTTAACACGCCAAGATCATGCCCGTTATAGTGATAGAATAATGCGGTCAGTCTGTGGGCCTAGGCCCTTACTGTATAAAATCGTGCCCAGTAATGTGTAACTGTTATGGGGTTAGTCTGTGAGCTTGGATGTCTGGATTTAGGTTTTAAATGCTTCAATATTTCTTCCAGGGTTACCATGGTCGAGTTGGAAAACCTACGTGACGTCATGCTTAACACGCCAAGATCATGCCCATAAAAGTATTATAGAAATGCGGTGAGTTTGTGGGCCCATGCCTTAAAGAAAACTGTAATACAGGGCCTTTACTGAATAAAATCATGCCCAGTAATGTGTTAGAGTTATGGGGTTAGTCTGTGAGCTTGGATGTCTGGACGCAGGTTTTGAAGGCTCAAATATTTGTTCCAGGGTTACCATGGTCGAGTGGATTAGCGTCCGAGAAGTCACACTTAAACCGCCAAAACCGCTTGGATGAAGCGCCTGCATGTCAGGACTTAGGTTTTGAACGCTTAAAAATTTCTTCCAGGGTTACCATGGTTGAGTGGGAAAGCCTACGAGAAGCCACTCTTAACCCTGTCAAGATCATGCCCATAAAAGTTTTGTAGTAATGGGGTGAGTTTGTGGGCCCAGGCTTTAAAGAAAACTGTAATACAGGGCCTTTACTGAGTAAAATCATGCCCAGTAATGTGTTACTGTTGTGGGGTTAGTCTGTGAGCCTGCATGTCTGGACGCAGGTTTTGAATGCTTGAATATTTCTTCCAGGGTTACCATTGTTGAGTGGGAAAGACTACTTAGATGTCACACTTAAATCGCCAAGATCATGCTTATAAAAGTTTTATAGTAATGGGTTGAATCTGTGAGCCCAGGCCTTTACTGAATAAAATTATGCCCAGTAATGTGTTACTGTTATGGAGTTAGTCTGTGAGCCTGGATGTGTAGATATAAGTTTTGAACGCTAAAAACTTCTTCCAGGGTTACCATGGTCGAGTGGGAAAGCCTACGAGAAGTCACACTTAACCCGGCCAAGAGCTTTCCCATAAAAGTTTTATCGTAATGGGCTGAATCTGTTGGTCCAGTCCTTAAAGAAAACTGTAATACAGGGCCTTTAGTGAATAAATTTATGCCCAGTAATATGTTACTGTTAAGGGGTTAGTCTGAGAGTCTGGATGTCTGGATTTAGGTTTTGAATGCTTCATTAGTTTTTTTCCAGGGTTACCATGGTCATGGGATTAGCGTCCGAGAAGTCGCACTTAAACCGCCAATATCGCCTGGATGTCTGGACTTAGGTTTTTAAAAACTTCTTCCAGGGTTACCATGGTCGAGTGGGAAAACCTACGAGAAGTCACGCTTAACCCTGCAAAGATCATGCCCATAAAAATTTTATAGTAATGGTGTGAGTTTGTGGGCCCAGGCCTTAAAGAAAACTGTAATACAGGGCATTTACTGAATAAAGTCATGGCCAGTAATGTGTTCCTGTTATGGGGTTAGTCTGTGAGCCTGGATGTCTGGATTTAGGTTTTGAATGCTTAAAAATTTCTTCCAGGGTTAATATGGTCGAGTGGGAAAACCTACAAGAAGTCACACTAAACCCGGCCAAGATCATGCCCTAATAGTGTTATAGTAACGGAGTGAGTTTGTGGGCCCAAGTCTTAAAGAAAACTGTAATACAGGGCCTTTAGTGAATAAAATCATTCCCAGTAATGTCTTGCTGTTATGGGGTTAGTCTTGAGCCTGGATATCTGGACGTAGGTTTTGAACGCTCAAATATTTGTTCCAGGGTTACCATGGTCGAGTGGATTAGCTTCCTAAAAGTCGCACTTAAACCGCCAATGTCGCCTGGATGAAGCGCCTGGATGTCTGGACTGAGGTTTTGAACCTTTAAAAATTTGCCCATAAAAGTTTAATAGTACTGGGTTGAATCTGTGGGCCCAGGCCTTTACTGAATAAAATCATGCCCAGTAATGTATTGCTGTTATGGGGTTTGTCTGTGAGCCTGGATGTCTGGATTTAGGTTTTGAACGCTTAAAAATTTCTTCCAGGGTTAATATGGTCGAGTGGGAAAGCCTCACGAGAAGTCACACTTAACCCGCCAAGATCATGCCCCTATTAGTGTTATAGTAATGGAGTGAGTTTGTGGGCCCAAGCCTTAAAGAAAACTGTAATACAGGGCCTTTACTGAATAAAATCATGCCCAGTAATGTGTTACTGTTATGGGGTTAGTCTGTGAGCCTGTATGTCTGGACGTAGGTTTTGAATGCTTGAATATTTTTTCCAGGGTTACCATTGTTGAGTGGGAAAGACTACGAGAAGTCACACTTAAACCGGCCAAGATCATGCCCATAATAGTGTTATAGTAATGGGGTGAGTCTGTGGGCTCAGGCCTTTACTGAATAAAATAAACCCGACAAAAGATAATGCCCTTGAAAGTTTTATAGTACTGGGGTGAGTTTGTGGCCCAGGTCTTGAAGAAAACTGTAATACAGGGCCTTTAGTGAATAAAATCATGCTCAGTAATGTCTTGCTGTTATGGGGTTAGTCTTGGGCCTGGATATCTGGACGTAGGTTTCTAATGCTCAAATATTTGTTCCAGGGTTACCATGGTCGAGTGGATTAGCATCCAAAAGTCGCACTTAAACCGACCAATATCGCCTGGATGAAGCGCCTGGATGAAGCCCTGGATGTCTGGACTTAGGTTTTGAACGCTTTAAAAATTTCTTCCAGGGTTACCATGGTCGAGTGGGAAAGCCTATGAGAAGTCACTCTTAACCTTGTCAAGATCATGCCCTCTAAAGTTTTATAGTAATGGGGTGAGTTTGTGGCCCAGGCCTTAAAGAAAACTGTAATACAGGGCCTTTACTGAATAAAATCATGCCCAGTAATGTGTTACTGTTATGGGGTTAGTCTGTGAGCCTGGATGTCTGGATTTAGATTTTGATCGTTTAAAAATTTCTTCCAGGGTAACCATGGTCGAGTGGGAAAGCTTCACGAGAAGTCGCACTTAAACCGCCAATATGGACTGGATGAAGCGCCTGGATGTCTGGATGTAGGTTTTGAACGCTCAAATATTTGTTCCAGGGTTACCATGGTCGAGTAAGAAAGGCTACGAGAAGTCACACTTAACCCGGCCAAGGTCATGCCCATAAAAGTGTTATAGTAATGGGGTGAGTTTGTGGGCCCAGGCCTTAAAGAAAACTGTAATACAGGGCATTTAGTGAACAAATCATGCCCAGTATTGAATTGCTCTTATGGGGTTAGTCTTTAGCCTGGATATCTGGACTTTGTTTTTGAAATGTTAAAAATTTCTTCCAGGGTTACCATGGTCGAGTGGGAAAGCCTACGAGAAGTAACACTCAACACCGGCCAAGATCATGCCCGTAATAGTGTTTTAGTAATGGGCTGAGTATGTGGGTCCAGGCCTTAAAGAAAACTGTAGTACAGGGCCTTTAGTGAATAAAACCATTCCCAGTAATGTCTTGCTGTTATGGGGTTAGTCTTGAGCCTGGATATCTGGACGTAGGTTTTGAATGCTCAAATATTTGTTCCAGGGTTACCATGGTCGAGTGTAAAAGCATCCAAGAAGTCGCACTTAAACCGGCCAATATCGCCTGGATGAAGCCCCTGGATGTCTGGACTGAGGTTTTGAATGCTTAAAAATTTCTTCCAGGGTTACCGTGGTCGAATGGGAAAGCCTACGAGAAGTCACACTTAAGTCGGCCAATATCGCCTGGATGAAGCGCCTGGACGAAGCCCCTGGATGTCTGGACTTAGGTTTTGAACGCTTAAAAATTTCTTCCAGGGTAACCATGGTCGAGTGGGAAAGCCTATGAGAAGTCACTCTTAACCCTGTCAAGATCATGCACTTTAAAGTTTTATAGTAATGGGGTGAGTTTGTGGGCCCAGGCCTTAAAGAAAACTGTAATACAGGGCCTTTACTATATAAAATCATGCCCAGTAATGTGTTACTGTTATGGGGTTAGTCTGTGAGCCTGTATGTCTGGACGTAGGTTTTGAATGCTTGAATATTTCTTCCAGGGTTGCCATTGTTGAGCGGGAAAGACTACGAGAAGTCACACTTAAACCGGCCAAAATCATGCCCATAATAGTGTTATAGTACTGGGGTGAGTCTGTGGGCTCAGGCCTTTACTGAATAAAATAAACCCGACAAAGATCATGCCCTTGAAAGTGTTATAGTACTGGGGTGAGTTTGTGGGCCCAGGCCTTGAAGAAAAACTGTAATACAGGGCCTTTAGTGAATAAAATCATGCCCAGTAATGTCTTGCTGTTATGGGGTTAGTCTAGAGCCTGGATATCTGGACGTAGGTTTTGAATGCTCAAATATTTGTTCCAGGGTTACCATGGTCGAGTGGATTAGCATCCAAAAAGTTGCACTTAAACCGGCCAATGTCGCCTGGATGCAGCGCCTGGATGTCTGACTGAGGTTTTGAACGCTTAAAAATTTCTTCCAGGGTTACCGTGGTCGAATGGGAAAGCCTACGAGAAGTCACACTTAAACTGGCCAATATCGCCTGGATGAAGCGCCTGGATGAAGCCCCTGGATGTCTGGACTTAGGTTTTGAACGCTTAAAAATTTCTTCCAGGGTTACCATGGTCGAGTGGGAAAGCCTATGAGAAGTCACTCTTAACCTTGTCAAGATCATGCACTTTAAAGTTTTATAGTAATGGGGTGAGTTTGTGGGCCCAGGCCTTAAAGAAAACTGTAATACAGGGCCTTTACTGAATAAATTCATGCCCAGTAATGTGTTACTGTTATGGGGTTAGTCTGTGAGCATGGATGTCTGGATTTAGATTTTGAACGTTTAAAAATTTCTTCCAGGGTAACCATGGTCGAGTGGAAAAGCCTACGAGAAGTCACACTTAAGTCGTGCCAAGATCATGCCCATAATAATGTTATAGTATTGGGGTGAGTTTGTGGGTCCAGGCCTTTACTGAATAAAATCATGCCCAGCATGCCCTTTAAAGTTTTATAGTAATGGGGTGAGTTTGTGGGCCCAGGCCTTAAAGAAAACTGTAATACAGGGCCTTTACTGAATAAAATCATGCCCAGTGATGTGTTATTGTTCTGGGGTTAGTCTGTGAGCCTGGATGTCTGGACATAGGTTTTGAATACTTGAATATTTCTTCCAGGGTTACCATTGTTGAGTGGGAAAGACTACGAGAAATCACACTTAACCCGGCTGAGGACATGCCCATAATAGTGTTATAGTAATGGGGCGAGTCTGTGGGCCCAGGCCTTTACTGAATAAAATCATGCCCAGTAAAGTGTTACTGTTATGGAGTTAGTCTGTGAGCCTGGATGTCTGGATTTAGGTTTTGAATGCTTCAATATTTCTTCCAGGGTTACCATGGTCGAGTGGGAAAACCTACAAGAAGTCACGCTTTAACCCGCCAAGATCATGCCCATGAAAATATTATAGTAATGGGGTGAGTTTGTGGGCCCATGCCTTAAGGAAAACTGTAATACAGGGATTTTACTGAATAAAATCGTGCCCAGTAATGTGTTATTGTTATGGGGTTAGTCTGTGAGCCTGGATGTATGGACGTAGGTTTTGAACGCTCAAATAGTTTTTCCAGGATTACCATGGTCGAGTGGATTAGCTTCCGAGAAGTCGCACTTAAACCGCCAATGTCGCCTGGATGTCTGGACTGAGGTTTTGAACGCTAAAAATTTCTTCCAGGGTTACCGTGGTCGAGTGGGAAAGCCTATGAGAAGTCACACTTAACCCGCCAAGATCATGCCCCTATTAGTGTTATAGTAATGGAGTGAGTTTGTGGGCCCAAGCCTTAAAGAAAACTGTAATACAGGGCCTTTACTGAATAAAATCATGCCCAGTTTTGTGTTACTGTTATGGGGTTAGTCTGTGAGCCTGTATGTCTGGATGTAGGTTTTGAATGCTTGAATATTTCTTCCAGGGTTGCCATTGTTGAGTGGGAAAGACTACGAGAAGTCACACTTAACCCGCCAAGATCATGCCCCTATTAGTGTTATAGTAATGGAGTGCGCTTTGTGGGCCCAAGCCTTAAAGAAAACTGTAATACAGGGCCTTTACTGAATAAAATCATGCCCAGTAATGTGTTACTGTTATGGGGTTAGTCTGTGAGCCTGTATGTCTGGACGTGGGTTTTGAATGCTTGAATATTTCTTCCAGGGTTACCATGGTCGAGTGGGAAAGCCTACGAAGTCACACTTAACCCGCCAAGAACATGCCCCTAATATGATATAGTAATGGAGTGAGTCTGTGGGCCCAGGCCTTTACTGAATAAAATCATGCCCGGTAATGTGTTACTGTTAAGGGGTTAGTCTGTGTGCTTGGATGTCTGGGCGTAGGTTTTGAATTCTTAAAAGTTTCTTCCAGGGTTACCATGGTCGAGTGGGAAAACCTACAAGAAGTCACGCTTAACCCGGCCAAGATCATGCCCATGAAAATAATATAGTAATGGGGTGAGTTTATGGGCCCATGCCTTAAAGAAAACTGTAATACAGGGATTTTACTGAATAAAATCATGCCTAGTAATGTGTTATTGTTATGGGGTTAGTCTGTAAGCCTGGATGTCTGGATTTAGGTTTTGAATGCTTCAATATTTCTTCCAGGGTTACCATGGTCGAGTGGGAACAGGGCCTTTACTGAATGAAATCATGCCCAGTAATGTGTTATTGTTCTGGGGTTAGTCTGTGAGCTCGGATGTCTGGACATAGGTTTTGAACGTTCAAATATTTGTTCCAGGGTTACCAAGGTGGAGTGGATTAGCGTCCGAGAAGTCTTACTTAAACCGCCAATATCGCCTGGTTGTCTGGACTTAGATTTTGAATGCTTAAAAACGTCTTCTAGGGTTAACATGGACGAGTGGGAAAGCCTACGAGAAGTCACACTTAACCCGCCAAGAACATGCCCTTTATAGTGATATAGTAATGGAGTGAGTCTGTGGGCCCAGGCCTTTACTGAATAAAATCATGCCCAGTAATGTGTTACTGTTAAGGGGTTAGTCTGTGTGCTTGGATGTCTGGACGTAGGTTTTGAATGCTTAAAAGTTTCTTCCAGGGTTACCATGGTCGAGTAAGAAAGCCTACGAGAAGTCACACTTAAGTCGATCAAGATCATGCCCATAATAGTGTTGTAATAATGGGGTGAGTTTGTGGGCCCAGGATTTAAGGAAAGCTGTAATAAAGGGCCTTTAGTGAATAAAATCATTCCCAGTAATGTCTTGCTGTGATGGGGTTAGTTCTGAGCCTGGATATCTGGACTTAGATTTTGAAATTTTTAAAAATTTCTTCAAGGGTTACTATGGTCGAGTGGGAAAGCCTATGAGAAGTCACACTTAACCCGCTGAGGACATGCCCATAATAGTGTTATAGTAATGGGGCGAGTCTGTGGGCCCAGGCCTTTACTGAATAAAATCATGCCCAGTAATGTGTTACTGTTATGGAGTTAGTCTGTGAGCCTGGATGTCTGGATTTAGGTTTTGAATGCTTCAATATTTCTTCCAGGGTTACCATGGTCGAGTGGGAAAACCTACAAGAAGTCACGCTTAACCCGCCAAGATCATGCCCATGGAAATATTATAGTAATGGGGTGAGTTTGTGGGCCCATGCCTTTAGGAAAACTGTAATACAGGGATTTTACTGAATAAAATCATGCCCAGTAATGTGTTATTGTTATGGGGTTAGTCTGTGAGCCTGGATGTCTGGACGTAGGTTTTGAACGTTCAAATAGTTTTTCCAGGATTACCATGGTCGAGTGGATTAGCTTCCGAGAAGTCGCACTTAAACCGGCCAATGTCGCCTGGATGCAGCGCCTGGATGTCTGGACTGAGGTTTTGAACGCTTAAAAATTTCTTCCAGGGTTACCGTGGTCGAGTGGGAAAGTTTATGAGAAGTCACCCTTAACCCGGCCAAGATCATGCCCCTATTAGTGTTATAGTAATGGAGTGAGTTTGTGGGCCCAAGCCTTAAAGAAAACTGTAATACAGGGCCTTTACTGAATAAAATCATGCCCAGTTTTGTGTTACTGTTATGGGGTTAGTCTGTGAGCCTGTATGTCTGGATGTAGGTTTTGAATGCTTGAATCTTTCTTCCAGGGTTGCCATTGTTGAGTGGGAAAGACTACGAGAAGTCACACTTAACCCGGCCAAGATCATGCCCCTATTAGTGTTATAGTAATGGAGTGAGTTTGTGGGCCCAAGCCTTAAAGAAAACTGTAATACAGGGCCTTTACTGAATAAAATTATGCCCAGTAATGTGTTACTGTTATGGGGTTAGTCTGTGAGCCTGTATGTCTGGACGTAGGTTTTGAATGCTTGAATATTTCTTCCAGGGTTGCCATTGTTCAGTGGGAAAGACTACGAGAAGTCACACTTAAACCGGCCACGGTAACCCTTAAACCGGCCAAGATCATGCCCATATTAGTGTTATAGTAATAGGGTGAGTTTGTGGGTCCAGGCCTTTACTAAATAAAATCATGCCCAGTAATGTGTTATTGTTATGGGATTAGTCTGTGAGCCTGGATGTCTGGACGTGAGGTTTTGAATGCTCAAAAATTTGTTCCAGGGTTACCATGGTCGAGTGGATAAGCGTCCGAGAAGTCACACTTAAACCGGCCAATATCGACTGGAAGAAGCGCCTGGATGTCTGGATGTAGGTTTTGAACGCTCAAACATTTGTTCCAGGGTTACCATGGTCGACTAAGAAAGCCTACGAGAAGTCACACTTAACCCGGCTGAGATCATGCCCATAAAAGTGTTATAGTAATGGGGTGAGTTTGTGGGACCAGGCCTTAAAGAAAACTGTAATACAGGGCCTTTAGTGAACAAAATCATGCCCAGTATTGAATTGCTCTTATGGGGTTAGTCTTGAGCCTGGATATCTGGACTGAGTTTTTAAAATGTTAAAAATTTCTTCCAGGGTTACCGTGGTCGATTGGGAAAGCCTACGAGAAGTAACACTCAACACCGGCCAAGATCATGCCCATAATAGTGTTTTAGTAATGGGGTGAGTCTGTGGGTCCAGGCCTTAAAGAAAACTGTAGTACAGGGCCTTTATTGAATAAAATCATTCCCAGTAATGTGTTACTGTTATGGGGTTAGTCTGTGAGCCTGGATGTCTGGATTTAGATTTTGAACGTTTAAAAATTTCTACCAGGGTAACCATGGTCGAGTGGATTAGCATTCGAGAAGTCGCACTTAAACCGCCAATATCGCTGGATGAAGCCCCTGGATGTCTGGACTTAGGATTTGAACGCTTAAAAATTTCTTCCAGGGTTACCATGGTCGAGTGGGAAAGCCTATGAGAAGTCACTCTTAACCCTGTCAAGATCATGCCCTTTAAAGTTTTATAGTAATGAGGTGAGTTTGTGGGCCCAGGCCTTAAAGAAAACTGTGATACAGGGCCTTTAGTGAATAAAATCATGCCCAGTAATGTGTTACTGTTATGGGGTTAGTCTGTGAGCCTGGATGTCTGGACATAGGTTTTGAATACTTGAATATTTCTTCCAGGGTTACCATTGTTGAGTGGGAAAGACTACGAGAAGTCACATTTAAACCGGCCAAGATCATGTGCATGAAAGTGTTATAGTAATGGGTTGAAACTTTGGGCCCAGGCCTTTACTGAATAAAATCATACCCAGTAACGTGTTACTGTTATGGGGTTAGTCTGTGAGCCTGGATGTCTGGACATAGGTTTTGAATACTTGAAAAAATTCTTCCAGGGTTACCATTGTTGAGTGGGAAAGCCTACGAGAAGTCACACTTAACCCGGCCAAGATCATGCCCCCTATTAGTGTTATAGTAATGGAGTGAGTTTGTGGGCCCAAGCCTTAAGGAAAACTGTAATACAGGGCCTTTACTGAATACAATCATGCCCAGTAATGTGTTACTGTTATGGGGTTAGTCTGTGAGCCTGTATGTCTGGACGTAGGTTTTGAATGCTTGAATATTTCTTCCAGGGTTGCCATTGTTGAGCGGGAAAGACTACGAGAAGTCACACCTAAACCGCCAAAATCATGCCCATAATAGTGTTATAGTAATGGGGTGAGTCTGTGTGTTCAGGCCTTTACTGAATAAAATAAACCCGACAAAGATCATGCCCTTGAAAGTGTTATAGCACTGGGGTGAGTTTGTGGGCCCAGGCCTTGAAGAAAACTGTAATACAGGGCCTTTAGTGAATAAAATCATGCCCAGTAATGTCTTGCTGTTATGGGGTTAGTCTAGAGCCTGGATATCTGGACGTAGGTTTTGAATGCTCAAATATTTGTTCCAGGGTTACCATGGTCGAGTGGATTAGCATCCAAAAAGTTGCACTTAAACTGGCCAATATCACCTGGATGAAGCGCCTGGATGAAGCCCTTGGATGTCTGGACTTAGGTTTTGAACGCTTAAAAATTTCTTCCAGGGTTACCATGGTCGAGTGGGAAAGCCTATGAGAAGTCACTCTTAACCCTGTCAAGATCATGCCCTTTAAAGTTTTATAGTAATGGGGTGAGTTTGTGGGCCCAGGCCTTAAAGAAAACTGTAATACAGGGCCTTTACTAAATAAAATCATGCCCAGTAATGTGTTACTGTTATGGGGTTAGTCTGTGAGCCTGAATGTCTGGATTTAGATTTTTAACGTTTAAAAATTTCTTCCAGGGTAACCATGGTCGAGTGGGAAAGCCTACGAAGTCACACTTAAGTCGGCCAAGATCATGCCCATAATAATGTTGTAGTATAGGGGTGTGAGTTTGTGGGTCCAGGCCTTTACTGAATAAAATCATGCCCAGTAATGTGTTACTGTTATGGGATTAGTCTGTGAGCCTGGACGTCTGGACGTAGGTTTTGAATACTCAAAAATTTGTTCCAGGGTTACCATGGTCGAGTGGATAAGCGTCCGAGAGGTCTCACTTAAACCGGCCATTATCGACTGGATGAAGCGCCTGGATGTCTGGATGTAGGTTTAGAACGCTCAAACATTTGTTACAGGGTTACCATGGTCGAGTGGATTAGCGTCCGAGAAGTCAAACTTAAACCGGACAATATCGCCTGGATGTCTGGACTTAGGTTTTGAACGCTTAAAAATTTCTTCCAGGGTTGCCATTGTTGAGTGGGAAAGACTACGATAAGTCACTCTTAACCCTGTCAAGATCATGCCCATAAAAGTTTAATAGTAATGGGTTGAATCTGTGGGCCCAGGCCTTTACTGAATAAAATCATGCCCAGTAATGTGTTGCTGTTGTGGGGTTTGTCTGTGAGCCTGGATGTCTGGATTTAGGTTTTGAACGCTTAAAAATTTCTTCCAGGCTTAATATGGTCGAGTGGGAAAGCCTACGAGAAGTCACACTTAACCCGGCCAAGATCATGCCCCCTATTAGTGTTATAGTAATGGAGTGAGTTTGTGGGCCCAAGCCTTAAGGAAAACTGTAATACAAGGCCTTTACTGAATACAATCATGCCCAGTAATGTGTTACTGTTATGGGGTTAGTCTGTGAGCCTGTATGTCTGGACGTAGGTTTTGAATGCTTGAATATTTCTTCCAGGGTTGCCATTGTTGAGCGGGAAAGACTACGAGAATTCACACTTAAACCGGCCAAAATCATGCCCATAATAGTGTTATAGTACTGGGGTGAGTCTGTGGGCTCAGGCCTTTACTGAATAAAATAAACCCGACAAAGATCATCCCCTTGAAAGTGTTATAGTACTGGGGTGAGTTTGTGGGCCCAGGCCTTGAAGAAAACTGTAATACAGGGCCTTTAGTGAATAAAATCATGCCCAGTAATGTCTTGCTGTTATGGGGTTAGTCTAGAGCCTGGATATCTGGACGTAGGTTTTGAATGCTCAAATATTTGTTCCAGGGTTACCATGGTCGAGTGGATAAGCATCCGAGAAGTCGCACTTAAACCGGCCAATATCGACTGGATGAAGCGCCTGGATGTCTGGATGTAGGTTTTGAACGCTCAAACATTTGTTACAGGGTTACCATGGTCGAGTGGGAAAGCCTATGAGAAGTCACTCTTAACCCTGCCAAGATCATGCCCTTTAAAGTTTTATAGTAATGGGGTGAGTTTGTGGGCCCAGGCCTTAAAGAAAACTGTAATACAGGGCCTTTACTGAATAAAATCATGCCCAGTGATGTGTTACTGTTATGGGGTTAGTCTGTGAGCCTGGATGTCTGGACATAGGTTTTGAATACTTGAATATTTCTTCCAGGGTTACCATTGTTGAGTGGGAAAGACTACGAGAAATCACACTTAAACCGGCCAAGATCATGCTTATAAAAGTGTTATAGTAATGGGTTGAATCTTTGGGCCCAGGCCTTCAATGAATAAAATCATGCCCAGTAATGTGTAACTGTTATGGGGTTAGTCTGTGAGCCTGGATGTCTGGATTTAGGTTTTGAATGCTTCAATATTTCTTCCAGGGTTACCATGGTCGAGTGGGAAAACCTACGAGAAGTCCCACTTAACCCGCCAAGATCATGCCCAATAAAGTGTCATAGTAATGGGGTGAGTTTGTGGCCCATGCCTTAAAGAAAACTGTAATACAGGGCCTTTACTGAATGAAATCATGCCCAGTAATGTGTTATTGTTCTGGGGTTAGTCTGTGAGCCTGGATGTCTGGACGTAGGTTTTGAACGTTCAAATATTTGTTCCAGGGTTACCAAGGTTGAGTGGATTAGCGTCCGAGAAGTCTTACTTAAACCAGCCAATATCGCCTGGTTGTCTGGACTTAGGTTTTGAATGCTAAAAAACTTCTTCTAGGGTTACCATGGTCGAGTGGGAAAGCCTACGAGAAGTCACACTTAACCCGGCCAAAAACATGCCCCTAATATGATATAGTAATGGAGTGAGTCTGTGGGCCCAGGCCTTTACTGAATAAAATCATGCCCGTAATGTGTTACTGTTAAGGGGTTAGTCTGTGTGCTTTGATGTCTGGATGAAGGTTTTGAATGCTTAAAAGTTTCTTCCAGGGTTATCATGGTCGAGTGGGAAAACCTACAAGAAGTCACGCTTAACCCGGCCAAGATCATGCCCATGAAAATATTATAGTAATGGGGTGAGTTTATGGGCCCATGCCTTAAAGAAAATCAGGTAATACAGGGATTTTACTGAATAAAATCATGCCTAGTAATGTGTTATTGTTATGGGGTTAGTCTGTGAGCCTGGATGTCTGGATTTAGGTTTTGAATGCTTCAATATTTCTTCCAGGGTTACCATTGTTGAGTGGGAAAGACTACGAGAAGTCACACTTAAAGCGGCCAAGATCATGCGCATGAAATTGTTATAGTAATGGGTTGAAACTTTGGGCCCAGGCCTTTACTGAATAAAATCATACCCAGTAATGTGTTACTGTTATGGGGTTAGTCTGTGAGCCTGGATGTCTGGACATAGGTTTTGAATACTTGAATATTTCTTCCAGGGTTACCATTGTTGAGTGGGAAAGACTACGAGAAATCACACTTAAACCGCCAAGATCATGCTTATAAAAGTGGTATAGTAATGGGTTGAATCTTTGGGCCCAGGCCTTTAGTGAATAAAATCATGCCCAGTAATGTGTAACTGTTATTGGGTTAGTCTGTGAGCCTGGATGTCTGGATTTAGGTTTTGAATGCTTCAATATTTCTTCCAGGGTTACCATGGTCGAGTGGGAAAACCTACGAGACGTCACACTTAAACCGGCCAAGATCATGCCCAAGAAAGTGTCATAGTAATGGGGTGAGTTTGTGGGCCCATGCCTTAAAGAAAACTATAATACAGGGCCTTTACTGAATGAAATCATGCCCAGTAATGTGTTATAGTTCTGGGGTTAGTCTGTGAGCCTGGATATCTGGACGTAGGTTTTGAACGTTCAAATATTTCTTCCAGGGTAACCATGGTCGAGTGGGAAAGCCTACGAGAAGTCACACTTAAGTCGGCCAAGATCATGCCCATAATAATGTTGTAGTATTGGGGTGAGTTTGTTGGTCCAGGCCTTTACTGAATAAAATCATGCCCAGTAATGTGTTACTGTGATGGGATTAGTCTGTGAGCCTGGATGTCTGGATGTAGGTTTGAATGCTCAAAAATTTCTTCCAGGGTTACCATGGTCGAGTGGGAAAGCCTATGAGAAGTCACTCTTAAACCTGTCAAGATCATGCCGTTTAAAGTTTTATAGTAATGGGTTGAGTTTGTGGGCCCAGGCCTTAAAAAAAACTGTAATACAGGGCCTTTACTGAATAAAATCATGCCCAGTAATGTGTTGCTGTTATGGGGTTAGTCTGTGAGCCTGGATGTCTGGACATAGGTTTTGAATACTTGAATATTTCTTCCAGGGTTACCATTGTTGAGTGGGAAAGACTACGAGAAGTCACACTTAAAGCAGCCAAGATCATGCGCATGAAATTGTTATAGTAATGGGTTGAAACTTTGGGCCCAGGCCTTTACTGAATAAAATCATACCCAGTAATGTGTTACTGTTATGGGGTTAGTCTGTGAGCCTGGATGTCTGGACATAGATTTTGAATACTTGAATATTTCTTCCAGGGTTACCATTGTTGAGTGGGAAAGACTACGAGAAATCACACTTAAACCGCCAAGATCATGCTTATAAAAGTGTTATAGCAATGGGTTGAATCTTTGGGCCCAGGCCTTTAGTGAATAAAATCATGCCCAGTAATGTGTAACTGTTATTGGGTTAGTCTGTGAGCCTGGATGTCTGGACTTAGGTTTTGAATGCTTCAATATTTCTTCCAGGGTTACCATGGTCGAGTGGGAAAACCTACGAGACGTCACACTTAACCCGGCCAAGATCATGCCCAAGAAAGTGTCATAGTAATGGGGTGAGTTTGTGGGCCCATGCCTTAAAGAAAACTATAATACAGGGCCTTTACTGAATGAAATCATGCCCAGTAATGTGTTATAGTTCTGGGGTTAGTCTGTGAGCCTGGATATCTGGACGTAGGTTTTGAACGTTCAAATATTTGTTCCAGGGTTACCAAGGTCGAGTGGATTAGCGTCCGAGAAGTCTTACTTAAACCGGCCAGTATCGCCTGGATGTCTGGACTTAGGTTTTGAATGCTGAAAAGTTTCTTCCAGGGTTACCATGGTCGAGTAAGAAAGCCTACGAGAAGTCACACTTAAGTCGACCAAGATCATGCCCATTATAGTGTTATAGTAATGGGGTGAGTCTGTGGGCCCAGGCCTTTACTGAATAAAATCATGCCCAGTAAAGTGTTACTGTTATGGGGTTAGTCTGTGAACCTGGATGTCTGGATTTAGGTTTTGAATGCTTCAATATTTCTTCCAGGGTTACCATGGTCGAGTGGGAAAACCTAAAAGAAGCCACGCTTAACCCGGCCAAGATCATGCCCATGAAAATATTATAGTAATGGGGTGAGTTTGTGGGCTCATGCCTTAAAGAAAACTGTAATACAGTTATTTTATTGAATAAAATCATGCCCAGTAGTGTGTTATTGTTATGGGGTTGGTCTGTGAGCCTGGATGTCTGGACATAGGTTTTGAACGTTCAAATAGTTTTTCCAGGGTTACCATGGTCGAGTGGATTAGCTTCCGAGAAGTCGCACTTAAACCGGCCAATGTCGCCTGGATGAAGCGCCTGGATGTCTGGACTGAGGTTTTGAACGCTTAAAAATTTCTTCCAGGGTTACCGTGGTCGAGTGGGAAAGCCTACGAGAAGTCACTCTTAACCCTGTCAAGATCATGCCCATAAAAGTTTAATAGTAATGGGTTGAATCTGTGGGCCCAGGCCCTTTCTGAATAAAATCATGCCCAGTAATGTGTTACTGTTATGGGGTTAGTCTGTGAGCCTGTATGTCTGGACGTAGGTTTTGAATGCTTGAATATTTCTTCCAGGGTTGCCATTGTTGAGTGGGAAAGACTACGAGAAGTCACACTTAAACCGGCCAAGATCATGCCCATAATATTGTTATAGAAATGGGGTGAGTCTGTGGGCTCAGGCCTTTACTGAATAAAATAAACCTGACAAAGATCATGCCCTTGAAAGTGTTATAGTACTGGGGTGAGTTTGTGGGCCCAGGCCTTGAAGAAAACTGTAATACAGGGCCTTTAGTGAATAAAATCATGCCCAGTAATGTCTTGCTGTTATGGGGTTAGTCTAGAGCCTGGATATCTGGACGTAGGTTTTGAATGCTCAAATATTTGTTCCAGGGTTACCATGGTCGAGTGGATTAGCATCCAAAAAGTTGCACTTAAACCGGCCAATATCGCCTGGATAAAGCGCCTGGATGAAGCCCTGGATGAAGCCCTGGATGTCTGGACTTTTGAACGCTTTAAAAATTTATTCCAGGGTTACCATGGTCGAGTGGGAAAGCCTATGAGAAGTCACTCTTAACCCTGTCAAGATCATGCCCTTTAAAGTTTTATTGTAATGGGGTGAGTTTGTGGGCCCAGGCCTTAAAGAAAACTATAATACAGGGCCTTTACTGAATAAAATCATGTCCAGTAATGTGTTACTGTTATGGGGTTAGTCTGTGAGCCTGGATGTCTGGATTTAGATTTTGAACGTTTAAAAATTTCTTCCAGGGTAACCATGGTCGAGTGGGAAAGCCTACGAGAAGTCACACTTAAGTCGGCCAAGATCATGCCCATAATAATCTTGTAATATTGGGGTGAGTTTGTGGGTCCAGGCCTTTACTGAATAAAATCATGCCCAGTAATGTGTTACTGTTATGGGATTAGTCTGTGAGCCTGGATGTCTGGACGAGGTTTTGAATGCTCAAAAATTGTTCCAGGGTTACCATGGTCGAGTGGTTAAGCGTCCGAGAAGTCGCACTTAAACCGCCAATATCGACTGGATGAAGAGCCTGGATGAAGCCCCTGGATGTCTGGATTTAGGTTTTGAACGCTTAAAAATTTCTTCCAGGGTTACCATGGTCGAGTGGGAAAGCCTATGAGAAGTCACTCTTAACCCTGTCAAGATCATGCCCTTTAAAGTTTTATAGTAATGGGGTGAGTTTGTGGGCCCAGGCCTTAAAGAAAACTGTAATACAGGGCCTTTACTGAATAAAATCATGCCCAGTAATGTGTTACTGTTATGGGGTTAGTCTGTGAGCCTGGATGTCTGGATTTAGGTTTTGAACGCTTAAAAATTTCTTCCAGGGTTAATATGGTAGAGTGGGAAAGCCTCACGCGAAGTCACACTTAACCCGGCCAAGATCATGCCCCTATTAGTGTTATAGTAATGGAGTGAGTTTGTGGGCCCAAGCCTTAAAGAAAACTGTAATACAGGGCCTTTACTGAATAAAAAATCATGCCCAGTAATGTGTTACTGTTATGGGGTTAGTCTGTGAGCCTGTATGTCTGGACGTAGGTTTTGAATGCTTGAATATTTTTTCCAGGGTTACCATTGTTGAGTGGGAAAGACTACGAGAAGTCACACTTAAACCGGCCAAGATCATGCCCATAATAGTGTTATAGTAATGGGGTGAGTCTGTGGGCTCAGGCCTTTACTGAATAAAATAAACCCGACAAAGATAATGCCCTTGAAAGTTTTTTTAGTACTGGGGTGAGTTTGTGGGCCCAGGTCTTGAAGAAAACTGTAATACAGGGCCTTTAGTGAATAAAATCATGCCCAGTAATGTCTTGCTGTTATGGGGTTAGTCTAGAGCCTGGATATCTGGACGTAGGTTTTGAATGCTCAAATATTTGTTCCAGGGTTACCATGGTCGAGTGGGAAAGCCTATGAGAAGTCACTCTTAACCCTGTCAAGATCATGCCCTTTAAAGTTTTATAGTAATGGGGTGAGTTTGTGGGCCCAGGCCTTAAAGAAAACTGTAATACAGGGCCTTTACTGAATAAAATCATGCCCAGTAATGTGTTACTGTTATGGGGTTAGTCTGTGAGCCTGGATGTCTGGAATAGATTTTGATCGCTTAAAAATTTCTTCCAGGGTAACCATGGTCGAGTGGGAAAGCCTACGAGAAGTCACACTTAAGTTGGCCAAGGTCATGCCCATAATAATGTTGTAGTATTGGGGTGAGTTTGTGAGTCCAGGCCTTTACTGAATAAAATCATGCCCAGTAATGTGTTACTGTTATGGATTAGTCTGTGAGCCTGGATGTCTGGATTTAGGTTTTGAAAGCTTCAATATTTCTTCCAGGGTTACCATGGTCGAGTGGGAAAGCCTCACGAGAAGTCACACTTAACCCGCCAAGATCATGCTTATAAAAGTGTTATAGCAATGGGTGGAATCTGTGGGCCCAGGCCTTTAGTGAATAAAATCATGGCCAGTAATATGTTCCTGATATGGGGTTAGTCTGTGAGCCTGGATGTCTGGATTTAGGTTTTGAATGGTTAAAAATTTCTTCCAGGGTTAATATGGTCGAGTGGGAAAACCTACAAGAAGTCACACTAAACCCGGCCAAGATCATGCTCATAATAGTGTTTTAGTAATGGGGTGCCTCTGTGGGTCCAGGCCTTAAAGAAAACTGTAGTACAGGGCCTTTAGTGAATAAAATCATTCCCAGTAATGTCTTGCTGTTATGGGGTTAGTCTTGAGCCTGGATATCTGGACGTAGGTTTTGAATGCTCAAATATTTGTTCCAGGGTTACCATGGTCGAGTGGATTAGCATCCGAGAAGTCGCACTTAAACCGGCCAATATCGCCTGGATGAAGCCCCTGATGTCTGGACTTAGGTTTTGAACGCTTAAAAATTTCTTCCAGGGTTACCATAGTCGAGTGGGAAAGCCTATGAGAAGTCACTCTTAACCCTGTCAAGATCATGCCCTTTAAAGTTTTATAGTAATGGGGTGAGTTTGTGGGCCCAGGCCTTGAAGAAAACTGTAATACAGAGCCTTTACTGAATAAAATCATGCCCAGTAATGTGTTACAGTTATGGGGTTAGTCTGTGAGCCTGGATGTCTGGATTTAGATTTTGAACGTTTAAAAATTTTATCCAGGGTAACCATGGTCGAGTGGGAAAGCCTCACGAGAAGTCACACTTAAGTCGGCCAAGATCATGCCCATAGTAATGTTGTAGTATTGGGGTGAGTTTGTGGGTCCAGGCCTTTACTGAATAAAATCATGCCCAGTAATGTGTTACTGTTATGTGATTAGTCTGTGAGCCTGGATGTCGGGACGTAGGTTTTGAATACTCAAAAATTTGTTCCAGGGTTACCATGGACGAGTGGATTAGCGACGAGAAGTCGCACTTAAACCGCCAATATCGACTGGATGAAGCGCCTGGTTGCTTGGATGTAGGTTTTGAACGCTCAAACATTTGTTCCAGGGTTACCATGGTCGAGTAAGAAAGCCTACGAGAAGTCACACTTAACCCGCCAAGATCATGCCCATAAAAGTGTTGTAGTAATGGGGTGAGTTTGTGGGCCCAGACCTTAAAGAAAACTGTAATACAGGGCATTTAGTGAACAAAATCATGCCCAGTATTGAATTGCTCTTATGGGGTTAGTCTTGAGCCTGGATATCTGGACTTAGTTTTGAAATGTTAAAAATTTCTTCCAGGGTTACCATGGTCGAGTGGGAAAGCCTACGAGAAGTAACACTCAACACCGGCCAAGATCATACCCATAATAGTGTTTTAGTAATGGGGTGAGTCTGTGGGTCCAGGCCTTAAAGAAAACTGTAGTACAGGGCCTTTAGTGAATAAAATCATTCCCAGTAATGTCTTGCTGTTATGGGGTTAGTCTTGAGCCTGGATATCTGGATGTAGGTTTTGAATGCTCAAATATTTGTTCCAGGGTTACCATGGTCGAGTGGATTAGCATCCGAGAAGTCGCACTTAAACCGGCCAATATCGCCTGGATGAAGCCCCTGGATGTCTGGACTTAGGTTTTGAACGCTTAAAAATTTCTTCCAGGGTTACCATGGTCGAGTGGGAAAGCCTATGAGAAGTCACTCTTAACCCTGTCAAGATCATGCCCTTTAAAGTTTTATAGTAATGGGGTGAGTTTGTGGCCCAGGCCTTAAAGAAAACTGTAATACAGGGCCTTTACTGAATAAAATCATGCCCAGTAATGTGTTACTGTTATGGGGTTAGTCTGTGAGCCTGGATGTCTGGATTTAGATTTTGAACGTTTAAAAATTTCTTCCAGGGTAACCATGGTCGAGTGGGAAAGCCTACGAGAAGTCACACTTAAACCGCCAAGATCATGCCCATAATAGTGTTATAGTAATGGGGTGAGTCTGTGGGCTCAGGCCTTTACTGAATAAAATAAACCCGACAAAGATCATGCCCTTGAAAGTGTTATAGTACTGGGGTGAGTTTGTGGGCCCAGGCCTTGAAGAAAACTGTAATACAGGGCCTTTAGTGAATAAAATCATGCCCAGTAATGTCTTGCTGTTATGGGGTTAGTCTAGAGCCTGGATATCTGGACGTAGGTTTTGAATGCTCAAATATTTGTTCCAGGGTTACCATGGTCGAGTGGATTAGCATCCAAAGAGTTGCACTTAAACCGGCCAATATCGCCTGGATGAAGCGCCTGGATTAAGCCCCTGGATGTCTGGACTTAGGTTTTGAACTCTTAAAAATTTCTTCCAAGGTTACCATGGTGGAGTGGGAAAGCCTATGAGAAGTCACTCTTAACCTTGTCAAGATCATGCCCTTTAAAGTTTTATTGTAATGGGGGTGAGTTTGTGGGCCCAGGCCTTAAAGAAAACTGTAATACAGGGCCTTTACTGAATAAAAATCATGCCCAGTAATGTGTTACTGTTATGGGGTTAGTCTGTGAGCCTGGATGTCTGGATTTAGATTTTGAACGTGATAAAAATTTCTTCCAGGGTTACCATGGTCGAGTGGATAAGCGTCCGAAAAGTCGCACTTAAACCGCCAATATCGACTGGATGAAGCGCCTGGATGTCTGGATGTAGGTTTTGAACGCTCAAACATTTGTTCCAGGGTTACCATGGTTGAGTAAGAAAGCCTACGAAAAGTCATACTTAACCCGCCAAGATCATGCCCGTAAAAGTGTTATAGTAATGGGGTGAGTTTGTGAGCCCAGGCCTTAAAGAGAACTGTAGTACAGGGCATTTAGTGAACAAAATCATGCCCACTATTGAATTGCTCTTATGGGGTTAGTCTTGAGCCTGGATATCTGGACGTAGGTTTTGAATGCTCAAATATTTGTTCCAGGGTTACCATGGTCGAAGTGGATTAGCATCCGTGAAGTCGCACTTAAACCGCCAATATCGCCTGGATTAAGCCCCTGGATGTCTGGACTTAGGTTTTGAACGCTTAAAATTTTTTTCCAGGGTTACCATGGTCGAGTGGGAAAGCCTATGAGAAGTCACTCTTAACCCTGTCAAGATCATGCCCTTTAAAGTTTTATAGTAATGGGGTGAGTTTGTGGGCCCAGGCCTTAAAGAAAACTGTAATACAGGGCCTTTACTGAATAAAATCATGCCCAGTAATGTGTTACTGTTATGTGGTTAGTCTGTGAGCCTGGATGTCTGGATTTAGATTTTGAACGTTTAAAAATTTCTTCCAGGGTTACCATGGTCGAGTGGATAAGCGTCCGAAAAGTCGCACTTAAACCGCCAATCTCGACTGGAGGAAGCGCCTGGATGTCTGGATGTAGGTTTTGAACGCTCAAACATTTGTTCCAGGGTTACCATGGTTGAGTAAGAAAGCCTACGAAAAGTCATACTTAACCCAGCCAAGATCATGCCCATAAAAGTGTTATAGTAATGGGGTGAGTTTGTGGCCCAGGCCTTAAAGAAAACTGTAATACAGGGCATTTAGTGAACAAAATCATGCCCAGTATTGAATTGCTCTTATGGGGTTAATCTGTGAGTCTGGATGTCTGGGTTTAGATTTTGAACGCTTAAAAATTTCTTCCAGGGTAGCCATGGTCGAATGGGAAAGCCTACGAGAAGTCACACCTAAGTCGGCCAAGATCATGCCCATAATAATGTTGTAGTATTGGGGTGAGTTTGTGGGTCCAGGCCTTTACTGAATAAAAATCATGCCCAGTAATGTGTTACTGTTATGGGATTAGTCTGTGAGCCTGGATGTCTGGACGTAGGTTTTGAATGCTCAAAAATTTGTTCCAGGGTTACCATGGTCGAGTAAGAAAGCCTACGAGAAGTCACACTTAACCCGCCAAGATCATGCCCTTTTAAAGTGTTTCACAACATCAGAAAGATCAGGCCCTTTCTAACAGAGCAAGCTGCACAGCTACTTGTCCAGGCCCTTGTCATTTCTAGACTGGACTACTGCAATGCTTTTCTGGCTGGACTTCCATCGAACACAATAAAACCTCTACAAATGATTCAGAATGCAGCAGCACGGCTGGTATTCAATGAGCCCAAGAGAACCCATGTTACACCTCTCTTTATCTCCTTACATTGGCTACCGATTGCAGCTCGCATCAAGTTCAAGGCACTGATGCTTGCATATAGAACAACCACAGACTCGCACCGGTCTACTTCCACTCACTATTGCAAATCTACACACCCTCTAGAAGTCTGAGATCTGCTAGCGAGCGACGCCTCGTGGTACCATCTCAAAGAGGCTCGAAATCACTCTCCAGAACTTTCGCTCTCTCTGTTCCTGGCTGGTGGAACGATCTTCCTGTACATATCCGGAATGCTGGATCTCTGTCAATCTTTAAGAAACTGCTGAAAACTCACATCTTTCAGCAATACCTGACCTCATCATAAAAAAGAAAAAAAAAAAAAAAAAAAAAAAATACTCTCACTGTCTCTGTCTCTCTTCTCATCCCCTTGTTTATTCCTTCCTTCTGGCATGTACTAATTTGAACACTCCCTGTGACTGGGTGTTATAAGCACTTACTCTGTCTGTTTGTCTCTCAAAAAATGAATCGCTGTTGTACTCTCAATTGTAAGTCGCTTTGGATAAAAGCGCCTGCAAAATGACTAAATGTAAATGTAAATGTAAATGTAAAGTGTTATAGTAATGGGGTGAGTTTGTGGGCCCAGGCCTTAAAGAAAACTGTAATACAGGGCCTTTAGTGAACAAAATCATGCCCAGTATTGAATTGCTCTTATGGGGTTAGTCTTGAGCCTGGATGTGTGGATGTAGGTTTTGAACGCTTAAAAGTTTCTTCCAGGGTTACCATGGTCGAGTAAGAAAGCCTAAGAGAAGTCACACTTAAGTCGACCAAGATCATGCCTATAATAATGTTGTAATAATGGGGTGAGTTTGTGGGCACAGGCTTTAAGGAAAGCTGTAATAAAGGGCCTTTAGTGAATAAAATCATTCCCAGTAATGTCTTGCTGTTATGGGGTTAGTCCTGAGCCTGGATATCTGGACTTAGTTTTTGAAATTTTAAAAATTTCTTCAAGGGTTACCATGGTCGAGTGGGAAAGCCTATGAGAAGTCACACTTAACCCGCCGAGATCATGCCCATAATAATGTTATAGTAATGGGGTGAGTCTGTGGGCCCAGGCCTTTACTGAATAAAATCATGCCCAGTAATGTGTTACTGTTTTGGGGGTTAGTCTGTGAGCCTGGATGTCTGGATGTAGGTTTTGAAATTTTAAAAATTTCTTCAAGGGTTACCATGGTCGAGTGGGAAAGCCTATGAGAAGTCACACTTAACCCGGCCGAGATCATGCCCATAATAGTGTTATAGTAATGGGGTGAGTCTGTGGGCCCAGGCCTTTACTGAATAAAATCATGCCCAGTAATGTGTTACTGTTTTGGGGTTAGTCTGTGAGCCTGGATGTCTAGATGTAGGTTTTGAACGCTAAAAAGTTTCTTCCAGGGTTACCATGGTCGAGTAAGAAAGCCTCAAGAGAAGTCACACTTAAGTCGACTCAAGATCATGCCCATAATAGTGTTGTAATAATGGGGTGAGTCTGTGGGCCCAGGCTTTAAGGAAAGCTGTAATGAAGGGCCTTTAGTGAATAAAATCATTCCCAGTAATGTCTTGCTGTTATGGGGTTAGTCCTGAGCCTGGATATCTGGACTTAGTTTTTGAAATTTTAAAAATTTCTTCAAGGGTTACCATGGTCGAGAGTGGGAAAGCCTATGAGAAGTCACACTTAACCCGGCCGAGATCATGCCCATAATAGTGTTATAGTAATGGGGTGAGTCTGTGGGCCCAGGCCTTTGCTGAATAAAATCATGCCCAGTAATGTGTTACTGTTTTGGGGTTAGTCTGTGAGCCTGGATGTCTGGATGTAGGTTTTGAAATTTTAAAAATTTCTTCCAGGGTTACCATGGTTGAGTCGGAAAGCCTATGAGAAGTCACACTTAACCCGCCGAGATCATGCCCATAATAGTGTTATAGTAATGGGGTGAGTCTGTGGGCCCAGGCTCTTTACTGAATAAAATCATGCCCAGTAATGTGTTACTGTTTTGGGGTTAATCTGTGAGCCTGGATGTCTGGATGTGCAGGTTTTGAACGCTTAAAAAGTTTCTTCCCAGGGTTACCATGGTCGAGTAAGAAAGCCTACAAAGAAGTCACACTTAATACGTGCCAAGATCATGCCAAATAATAGTGATAGAGTAATGCGGTGAGTCTGTGGGCCTAAGGCCCTTACTGTATAAAATCGTGCCTAGTAATGTGTGTAACTGTTATGGGGTTAGTCTGTGAGCCTGGATGTCTGGATTTAGGTTTTAAATGCTTCAATATTTCTTACAGAGTTACCATGGTCGAGTTGGAAAACCTACGTGACGTCATGCTTAACACGGCCAAGATCATGCCCATAAAAGTATTATAGTAATGGGGGTGAGTTTGTGGGCCCATGCCTTAAAGAAAACTGTAATACAGGGCCTTTACTGAATAAAATCATGCCCAGTAATGTGTTAGTGTTATGGGGTTAGTCTGTGAGCTTGGATGTCTGGACGCAGGTTTTGAAGGCTCAAATATTTGTTCCAGGGTTACCATGGTCGAGTGGATTAGTCGCCCGAGAAGTCGCAGACTTTCTTAAACCGCCAAACCGCCTAGATGAAGCGCCTGCATGTCTGGACTTAGGTTTTGAACGCTTAAAAATTTTTTTTTCCAGGGTTACTTCATGGTTGAGTGGGAAAGCTTCACGAGAAGCCACTTAACCCTGTCAAGATCATGCCCATAAAAGTTTTGTAGTAATGGGGTGAGTTTGTGGGCCCAGGCCTTAAAGAAAACTGTAATACAGGGCCTTTACTGAGTAAAATCATGCCCAATAATGTGTTACTGTTGTGGGGTTAGTCTGTGAGCCTGCATGTCTGGACGCGCAGGTTTTGAATGCTTGAATATTTCTTCCAGGGTTACCATTGTTGAGTGGGAAAGACTACGAGGATGTCACACTTAAACCGCCAAGATCATGCTTATAAAAGTTTTATAGTAATGGGTTGAATCTGTGAGCCCAGGCCTTTACTGAATAAAATTATGCCCAGTAATGTGTTACTGTTATGGAGTTAGTCTGTGAGCCTGGATGTCTAGATATAGAGTTTTGAACGCTTTAAAAGCTTCTTCCAGGGTTACCATGGTCGAGTGGGAAAGCCTACGAGAAGTCACACTTAACCCGCCAAGATCTTTCCCATAAAAGTTTTATCGTAATGGGCTGAGTCTGTTGGTCCAGTCCTTAAAGAAAACTGTAATACAGGGCCTTTAGTGAATAAAATTATGCCCAGTAATGTGTTACTGTTAATGGGTTAGTCTGAGAGTCTGGATGTCTGGATTTAGGTTTTTGAATGCTTCAATAGTTTTTTCTCCAGGATTACCATGGTCAAGTGGGAAAGCCTACGAGAAGTCACGCTCAACCCACGAAGATCATGCCCATAAAAATTTTATAGTAATGGTGGTGAGTTTGTGGGGCCCAGGCCTTAAAGAAAACTGTAATACAGGGCGTTTATTGAATAAAAACATGCCCAGTAATGTGTTACTGTTATGGGGTTAGTCTGTGATAGTCTGTGAGCCTGCATGTCTGGGCGTAGGTTTTGAACGCTTAAAAATTTCTTCCAGGGTTAATAGGGTCGAGTGGGAAAGCTTCACGAGAAGTCACACTTAACCCAGCCAAAAATCATGCCCTTAATAGTGTTATAGTAATGGAGTAAATTTGTGGGCCCAGGCCTTTACTGAATAAAATCATGCCCAGTAATGTGTTGCTGTTATGGGGTTAGTCTGTGAGCCTGGATGTCTAGATTTAGGTTTTGAAAGCTTCAATATTTCTTCCAGGGTTACCATGGTCGAGTGGGAAAGCTTCACGAAGTCACACTTAACCTGCCAAGATCATGCTCATAAAAAGTGTTATAGCAATGGGTGGAATCTACGGGCCCAGGCCTTTAGTGAATAAAAAATCATGGCCAGTAATGTGTTCCTGTTGTGAGCCTGGATGTCTGGATTTAGGTTTTGAATAAGCTCTGGCTTATTTCTTCCAGGGTAACCGTGGTCGAAAGTGGGAAAGACTACAGAAGTCACTCTTAACCCTGTCAAGATCATGCCCATAAAAGCTTAATAGTAATGG
>NW_025048621.1:0-49949 GCF_018831695.1 Puntigrus tetrazona
CTGGAAGAAGCTTTTTAAGCGTTCAAAACCTACATCATCAGACATCCAGGCTCATAGACCAACCCCAAAACAGTAACACAATACTGGGCATGATTTTATTCAGTAAAGGCCTGGGCCACAGACTCACCCCATTACTATAACACTTTTATGGGCATGATCTCGGCCGGGTTAAGTGTGACTTCTCATAGGCTTTCCCACTCAACCATGGTAACCCTTGAAGAAATTTTTTAAAATTTCAAACCCTACATCAGACATCCAAGCTCACAGACTAACCCCAAAACAGTAACACATTACTGGGCATGATTTTATTCAGTAAAGGCCTGGGCCCACAGACTCACCCCATTACTATAACACTATTATGGGCATAATCTCGGCCGGGTTAAGTGTGACTTCTCATAAGAGGCTTTCCCACTCGACCATGGTAACCCTTTTGAAGAAATTTTTAAAATTTCAAGAAACCTACATCCAGACATCCAGGCTCACAGACAAACTCACAGACTAAACTCAACCCATTACTATAAAACTTTAAAGGGCATGGTCTTGACAGGGTTAAGAGTGACTTCTCATAGGCTTTCCCACTGACCATGGTAATCCTGGAAGAAATTTTTAAGCGTTCAAAACCTGAGTCCAGACATCCAGGGCTTCATCCAAGCGATATTGGCGGTTTTAGCGTGCGACTTCACGGATGCTAATCCACTCGACCATGGTAACCCTGGAACAAATATTTGAGCATTCAAAACCTACGTCCAGATATCCAGGCTCAAGACTAACTCCATAAGAGCAATTCAATACTGGGCATGATTTTGTTCACTAAATGCCCTGTATTACAGTTTTCTTCAAGGCCTGGGCCCACAATCTCACCCCATTACTATAACGCTTTTATGGGCATGATCTTTGCCGGGTTAAGTGTGACTTCTCGTAGGCTTTCTTACTCTCGACCATGGTAACCCTGGAACAAATGTTTGAGCGTTCAAAACCTACATCCAGACATCCAGGCGCTTCATCCAGGCGATATTGGCCGGTTTAAGTGCAACTCTATGGATGCTAATCCACTCGACCATGGTAACCCTGGAACAAATATTTGAGCATTCAAAACCTACGTCCAGATATCCAGGCTCTAGACTAACCCTATAACAGCAAGACATTACTGGGCATGATTTTATTCACTAAAGGCCCTGTATTACAGTTTTCTTCAAGGCCTGGGCCCACAAACTCACCCCAGTACTATAAAACTTTAAAGGGGCATGATCTTGGCCGGTTTAAGTGTGACTTCTCGTAGTCTTTCCCACTCAACAATGGCAACCCTGGAAGAAATATTCAAGCATTCAAAACCTACGTCCAGACATACAGGCTCACAGACTAACCCCATAACAGTAACACATTACTGGGCATGATTTTATTCAGTAAAGGCCATGTATTACAGTTTCCCCTAACTCTTGGGCCCACAAACTCACTCCATTACTATAACACTAATAGGGGCATGATCTTGGCGGGTTAAGTGTGACTTCTACGTGAAAGCTTTCCCACTCGACCATATTAACCCTGGAAGAAATTTTTTAAACGTTCAAACCTAAATCCAGACATCCAGGCTCACAGACAAACCCCATAACAGCAACACATTACTGGGCATGATTTTATTCAGTAAAGGCCTGGGCCACAGATTCAACCCATTACTATTATACTTTCATGGGCATGATCTTGCGGCAGGGTTAAGAGTGACTTCTCGTAAAGCTTGCCCACTCGACCATATTAACCCTGGAAGAAATATTGAAGCGTTCAAAACCTCAGTCCAGACATCCAGGCGCTGCACCCGGCAACATTGGCGGTTTAAGTGCGACTTCTCAGAAGCTAATCCACTCGACCATGGTAACCCTGGAAAAAATATTTGAGCGTTCAAAACCTACGTCCAGACATCCAGGCTCACAGACTAACCCCATAACAATAACACATTACTGGGCATGATTTTATTCAGTAAAATCCCTGTATTACAGTTTTCTTTAAGGTATGGGCCACAAACTCACCCCCATTACTATAATATTTTCATGGGCATGATCTTGGCGGGTTAAGGTGACTTCTTGTAGGTTTTCCCTGTCAACCATGGTAACCCTGGAAGAAACTTTTAAGCATTCAAAACCTACGTCCAGACATACAAGCACACAGACTAACCCCTTAACAGTAACACATTACTGGGCATGATTTTATTCAGTAAAGCCCTGGACCCACAAACTCACCCCAATACTACAACATTATTATGGGCATGATCTTGGCGGCGACTTAAATGTGACTTCTCGTAGGCTTTTCCACTCGACCATGGTTACCCAGGAAGAAATATTTAAACGTTCAAAATCTAAATCCAGACATCCAGGCTCACAGACTAACCCCATAACAGCAAGACATTACTGGGAATGATTTTATTCAGTAAAGGCCCTGTATTGCAGTTTTTCTTAAGGCCTGGGCCCACAAACTCACCCCATTACTATAAAACTTTAAAGGGCATGATCTTGACAGGGTTAAGAGTGACTTCTCATAGGCTTTCCCACTCGACCATGGTAACCCTGGAAGAAATATTGAAGCATTCAAAACCTAAATCCAGACATCCAGGCTCACAGACTAACCCCATAACAGTAACACTTTACTGGGCATGATTTTATTCAGTAAAGGCCTGGGCCCACAGACTCATCCCATTACTATAACACTATTATGGGCATGATCTCAGCGGGTTAAGTGTGACTTCTCATAGAGCTTTCGCACTCGACCATGGTAACCCCTTGAAGAAATTCTTTTAAAATTTCAAAACTAAGTCCAGATATCCAGGCTCAGGACTAACCCCACAACAGCAAGACATTACTGGGAATGATTTTATTCACTAAAGGCCCTTTATTACAGCTTTCATTAAAGCCTGGGCCCACAAACTCACCCCATTATTACAACACTGTTATGGGCATGATCTTGGTCGACTTTAAGTGTGACTTCTCATAGGCTTTCTTACTCGACCATGGTAACCCTGGAAGAAACTTTTAAGCATTCAAAACCTACGTGCAGACATCCAAGCACACAGACTAACCCCTTAACAGTAACACATTACTGGGCATGATTTTATTCAGTAAGGCCTGGGCCCACAGACTCACTCCATTACTATATCACTATTAGGGGCATTTTCTTGGCCGGGTTAAGTGTGACTTCTCGTAGGCTTTCCACTCGACCATGGTAACCCTAGAAGAAGTTTTTAAGCATTCAAAACCTAAGTCCGGACAACCTTCATCCAGCGATATTGGCCGGTTTAAGTAAGACTTCTCGGGACGCTAATCCACTCGACCTTGGTAACCCTGGAACAAATATTTGAGCGTTCAAAACCTACGTCTAGACATCCAGGCTCACAGACTAACCCCATAACAGTAACACATTACTGGGCATGATTTTATTCAGTAAAGGCCCTGTATTACAGTTTTCTTTAAGGCATGGGCCCACAAACTCCACCCCATTACTATGACACTTTCTTGGGTATGATCTTGACAGGGTTAAGAGTGACTTCTCATAGAGCTTTCCCACTCGACCATGAAGTAACGCTGGAAGAAATTTTTAAGCGTTCAAAACCGAAGTCCAGACATCCAGTGGCTTCATCAAGGCGCTTCATCCAGGCGATATTGGCGGTTTAAGTGCAACTTTTTGGATGCTAATCCACTCGACCATGGTAACCCTGGAACAAATATTTGAGCATTCAAAACCTACGTCCAGACATCCAGGCTGACAGACTAACCCCATAACAGTAACACATTACTGGGCATGATTTTATTCATTAAAGGCCCTGTATTACAGTTTTCTTTAAGGCTTGGGCCAAAACTCACTCCATTACTATAACACTAATAGGGGCATGATCTTGGCGGGTTAAGTGTGACTTCTCATAAACTTTCCCACTCGACCATATTAACCCTGGAAGAAATTTTTAAGCATTCAAAACCTAAATCCAGACATCCAGGCTCAGAGACAAACCCCATAACAGCAACAGATTACTGGGCATGATTTTATTCAGTAAAGGCCTTGCCCACAGATTCAACCCAGTACTATTAAACTTTTATGGGCATGATCTTGACAGGGTTAAGAGTGACTTCTGTAGGCTTTCCCACTCGACCATGGTAACCCTGGAAGAAATTTTTAAGCGTTCAAAACCTACATCCAGACATCAGGCGATATTGTCCGGTTTAAGTGCGACTTCTCGGACGCTAATCCACTCGACCATGGTAACCCTGTAACAAATGTTTGGCGTTCAAAACCTACATCCAGACATCCAGGCACTTCATCCAGTCGATATTGGCGGTTTAAGTGCGACTTCTTGGGCGCTTATCCACTCAACCATGGTAACCCTAGAACAAAATTTTGAGCATTCAAAACCTACGTCCAGACATCCAGGCTCACAGACTAATCCCATAACGGTAACACATTACTGGGTATGATTTTATTCAGCAAAGGCCTGGGCCCACAAACTCACCCCAGTACTACAACACTATTATGGGCATGATCTTGGCCGACGCAAGTGTGACTTCGTAGGCTTTCCCACTCGACCATGGTTACCCTGGAAGAAATTTTTAAACGTTCAAACCTAAGTCCAGACATCCAGGGGCTTCATCCAGAAGCGATATTGGCGGTTTAAGTGCAACTTTTTGGATGCTAATCCACTCGACCATGGTAACCCTGGAACAAATATTTGAGCATTCAAAACCTACGTCCAGATATCCAGGCTCTAGACTAACCCCATAACAGCAAGACATTACTGGTCATGATTTTATTCAGTAAAGGCCTGGGCCCACAGATTCAACCCATTACTATTAAACTTTTATGGGCAAATTTTTAGCGTTCAGAACCTCAGTCCAGACATCCAGGCGCTTCATCCAGGCGACATTGGCCGGTTTAAGTGCGACTTTTTCGGAAGCTAATCCACTCGACCATGGTAACCCTGGAAAAAATATTTGAACGTTCAAAACCTACGTCCAGACATCCAGGCTCAAAGACTAACCCCATAACAATAACACATTACTGGGCATGATTTTATTCAGTAAAACTCCTGTATTACAGTTTTCTTTAAGGCATGGGCCCACAAACTCACCCCATTACTATAAAACTTTAAAGGTCATGATCTTGACAGGGTTAAGAGTGACTTCTCGGATGCTAATCCACTCGACCATGGTAACCCTGGAACAAATATTTGAGCGTTCAAAACCTACGTCCAGATATCCAGGCTCAAGACTAACCCCATAACAGCAAGACATTACTGGGAATAATTTTATTCACTAAAGGCCCTGTATTACAGTTTTCTTTAAGGCTTGGGCCACAAACTCAACCCGTTACGATAAAACTTTTATGGGAATGATCTTGGCCGGGTTAAGTGTGACTTCTCGTGAAGCTTTCCCACTCGACCTGGAAGAAGTTTTTAAGCGTTCAAAACTTAAATCTAGACATCCAGGCTCACAGACTAACTCCATAACAGTAACACATTACTGGGCATGATTTTATTCAGTAAAGGCCTGGGCTCACAGATTCAACCAATTACTATAACACTTTTATAAGCATGATCTTGGCGGTTTAAGTGTGACTTCTCATAGTCTTTCCCACTCAACAATGGTAACCCTGGAAGAAATATTCAAGCATTCAAAACCTGCGTCCAGACATGCAGGCGCTTCATCAGGCGGTTTGGGCCGGTTTAAGTGCGACTTCTGGACGCTAATCCACTCGACCATGGTAACCCTGGAAAAAATATTTGAGCCTTCAAAACCTGCGTCCAGACATCCAGGCTCACAGACTAACCCCATAACACTATCACATTACTGGGCATGATTTTATTCAGTAAAGGCCCTGTATTACAGTTTTATTTAAGGCATGGGCCCACAAACTCACCCCATTACTATAATACTTTTATGGGCATGATCTTGCCCATGTTAAGCGTGACGTCACATAGGTTTTCCAACTCAACCATGGTAACCCTGGAAGAAATATTGAAGCTTTTAAAACCTAAATCCAGACATCCAGGCTCACAGACTAACCCCATAACAGTTACACATTACTGGGCACGATTTTACACAATAAGGGCCTAGGCCCACAGACTCACCGCTTTACTCTATCACTATTACGGGCATGATCTTGGCCGTGTTAAGTGTGACTTCTTGTAGGCTTTCTTACTCGACCATGGTAACCCTGGAAGAAACTTTTAAGTGTTCAAAACCTACATCCAGACATCCAGGCTCACAGACTAACCCCAAAACAGTAACACATTACTGGGCATGATTTTATTCAGTAAAGGCCTGGGCCACAGACTCACCCCATTACTATAACATTTTTATGGGCATGATCTTGGCGACTTAAGTGTGACTTCTCGTAGGCTTTCCCACTCGACCATGGTTACCCTGGAAGAAATTTTTAAACGTTCAAAAACTAAGTCCAGATATCCAAGCTCAGGACTAACCCCATAACAGCAAGACATTACTGGGAATGATTTTATTCACTAAAGGCCCTGTATTACAGTTTTCTTCAAGGCCTGGGCCCACAAACTCAACCCAGTACTATAACACTTTCAAGGGCATGATCTTTGTCGGGTTTATTTTATTCAGTAAAGGCCTGAGCCCACAGACTCACCCCATTACTATAACACCATTATGGGCATGATCTTGGCCGGTTTAAGTGTGACTTCTCGTAGTCTTTCCCACTCAACAATGGCAGCCCTGGAAGAAGTTTTTAATCATTCAAAACCTAAGTCCAGACATTCAGGGGGGCTTCATCCAGTCGATATTGGCGGTTTAAGTGCGACTTCTCGGACGCTTATCCACTCGACCATGGTAACCCTGGAACAAATTTTTGAGCATTCAAAACGTGCGTCCAGACATCCAGGCTCACAGACTAATCCCATGACAGTAACACATTACTGGGCATGATTTTATTCAGTAAAGGCCTGGACCCACCAACTCACCCCAATACTACAACATTATTATGGGCATGATCTTGGCCGACTTAAGTGTGACTTCTCGTAGGCTTTCCCACTCGACCATGGTTACCCTGGAAGAAATTTTTAAACGTTCAAAATCTAAATCAAGACATCCAGGCTCACAGACTAACCCCATAACAGTAACACATTACTGGGCATGATTTTATTCAGTAAAGGCCCTGTATTACAGTTTTCTTTAAGGCCTGGGCCACAAACTCACCCCATTACTATAAAACTTTAAAGTGCATGATCTTGACAGGGTTAAGAGTGACTTCTCATAGGCTTTCCCACTCCACCATGGTAACCCTGGAAGAAATTTTTAAGCGTTCAAAACCTAAGTCCAGACATCCAGGGGCTTCATCCAGGCGCTTCATCCAGGTGATATTGGCCGGTTTAAGTGCAACTTTTGGATGCTAATCCACTCGACCATGGTAACCCTGGAACAAATATTTGAGCATTCAAAACCTACGTCCAGATATCCAGGCTCTAGACTAACCCCATAACAGCAAGACTTTACTGGGCATGATTTTATTCACTAAAGGCCCTGTATTACAGTTTTCTTCAAGGCCTGGGCCCACAAACTCACCCCAGTACTATAACACTTTCAAGGGCATGATCTTTGTCGAGTTTATTTTATTCAGTAAAGGCCTGAGCCCACAGACTCACCCCATTACTATAACACTATTATGGGCATGATCTTGGCCGGTTTAAGTGTGACTTCTCGTAGTCTTTCCCACTCAACAATGGTAACCCTGGAAGAAATATTCAAGCATTCAAAACCTACGTCCAGACATACAGGCTCACAGACTAACCCCATAACAGTAACACATTACTGGGCATGATTTTATTCAGTAAAGGCCCTGTATTACAGTTTTCTTTAAGGCTTGGGCCCACAAACTAACTCCATTACTATAACACTAATAGGGGCATGATCTTGGCGGGTTAAGTGTGACTTCTCGTCGACTTTCCCACTCGACCTTATTAACCCTGGAAGAAATTTTTAGCGTTCAAAACCTAAATCCAGACATCCAGGCTCACAGACAAACCCCATAACAGCAACACATTACTGGGCATGATTTTTATTCAGTAAAGGCCTGGGCCCACAGATTCAACCCATTACTATTAAACTTTTATGGGCATGATCTTGACAGGGTTAAGAGTGACTTCTCGTAGTCTTTCCCACTCGACCACGGTTACCCTGGAAGAAATATTGAAGCATTCAAAACCTAAATCCAGACATCCAGGCTCACAACAGGAACACATTACTGGCCATGATTTTATTCACTAAAGGCCTGGGCCCACAGATTCCACCCATTGCTATAACACTTTTATAAGCATGATCTTGGCAGGTTAAGTGTGACTTCTCGTAGGCTTTCCCACTCGACCATGGTAACCCTGGAAGAAGCTTTTAAGCGTTCAAAACTTATATCTAGACATCCAGGCTCACAGACTAACTCCATAACAGTAACACATTACTGGGCATAATTTTATTCAGTAAAGGCCTGGGCTCACAGATTCAACCCATTACTATAAAACTTTTATAAGCATGATCTTGGCCGGTTTAAGTGTGACATCTCGTAGTCTTTCCCACTCAACAATGGTAACCCTGGAAAAAATATTCAAGCATTCAAAACCTATATCCAGACATGCAGGCTCACAGACTAACCCCATAACAGTAACACATTACTGGGCATGATTTTTATTCAGTAAAGGCCCTGTATTACAGTTTTCTTTAAGGCTTGGGGCCCACAAACTCACTCCATTACTAGAACAGAATTAGGGGCATGATCTTGGCAGGTGTTGAGTGTGACTTCTGTGAGGCTTTCCCACTCGACCATATTAACCCTGGAAGAAAATTTTAAGTGTTCAAAACCTAAATCCAGACATCCAGTCTTACAGGCTAACCCCATAACAGGAACACATTACTGGCCATGATTTTATTCACTAAAGGCCTGGGCCCACAGATTCCACCCATTGCTATAACACTTTTATAAGCATGATCTTGGCCGGGTTAAGTGTGACTTCTCGTAGGCTTTCCCACTCGACCATGGTAACCCTGGAAGAAATATTGAAGCTTTCAAAACCTAAATCCAGACATCCAGGCTCACAGACTAACCCCATAACAGCAACACATTACTGGCATGATTTTATTCAGTAAAGGCCTGGGCCCACAAATTTACTCCATTACTATAACACTATTAAGGGCATGATCTTGGCTGGGTTAAGTGTGACTTCTCGTAGGCTTTCCCACTCGACCCTATTAACCCTGGAAGAAATTTTTAAGCGTTCAAAACCTACGTCCAGACATGCAGGCTCACAGACTAACCCCATAACAGTAACACATTACTGGGCATGTTTTTATTCAATAAACGCCCTGTATTACAGTTTTCTTTAAGGCCTGGGCCCACAAACTCACACCATTACTATAAAATTTTTATGGGCATGATCTTCGCAGGGTTAAGCGTGACTTCTCGTAGGCTTTCCCACTTGACCATGGTAACCCTGGAAAAAACTATTGAAGCATTCAAAACCTAAATCCAGACATCCAGACTCTCAGACTAACCCATTAACAGTAACACATTACTGGGCATAATTTTATTCACTAAAGGCCCTGTATTACAGTTTTCTTTAAGGACTGGACCAACAGACTCAGCCCATTACGATAAAACTTTTATGGGAAAGATCTTGGCGGGTTAAGTGTGACTTCTCGTAGGCTTTCCCACTCGACCATGGTAACCCTGGAAGAAGCTTTTAAGCGTTCAAAACTTATATCTAGACATCCAGGCTCACAGACTAACTCCATAACAGTAACACATTACTGGGCATAATTTTATTCAGTAAAGGCCTGGGCTCACAGATTCAACCCATTACTATAAAACTTTTATAAGCATGATCTTGGCGGTTTAAGTGTGACATCTCGTAGTCTTTCCCACTCAACAATGGTAACCCTGGAAAAAATATTCAAGCATTCAAAACCTATATCCAGACATGCAGGCT
The DNA here is from genome assembly GCF_018831695.1 of Puntigrus tetrazona. Classification (NCBI taxonomy): domain Eukaryota; kingdom Metazoa; phylum Chordata; class Actinopteri; order Cypriniformes; family Cyprinidae; genus Puntigrus; species Puntigrus tetrazona. The sequence goes on from NW_025048621.1 coordinate 9,968, forward strand.
CACAGACTAACCCCATAACAGTAACACATTACTGGGCATGATTTTTATTCAGTAAAGGCCCTGTATTACAGTTTTCTTTAAGGCTTGGGCCCACAAACTCACTCCATTACTAGAACAGTATTAGGGGCATGATCTTGGCAGGTGTTGAGTGTGACTTCTCGTAGGCTTTCCCACTCGACCATATTAACCCTGGAAGAAAATTTTAAGTGTTCAAAACCTAAATCCAGACATCCAGTCTTACAGGCTAACCCCATAACAGGAACACATTACTGGCCATGATTTTATTCACTAAAGGCCTGGGCCCACAGATTCCACCCATTGCTATAACACTTTTATAAGCATGATCTTGGCCGGGTTAAGTGTGACTTCTCGTAGGCTTTCCCACTCGACCATGGTAACCCTGGAAGAAATATTGAAGCTTTCAAAACCTAAATCCAGACATCCAGGCTCACAGACTAACCCCATAACAGCAACACATTACTGGCATGATTTTATTCAGTAAAGGCCTGGGCCCACAAATTTACTCCATTACTATAACACTATTAAGGGCATGATCTTGGCTGGGTTAAGTGTGACTTCTCGTAGGCTTCCCCTCGACCCTATTAACCCTGGAAGAAATTTTTAAGCGTTCAAAACCTACGTCCAGACATGCAGGCTCACAGACTAACCCCATAACAGTAACACATTACTGGGCATGTTTTTATTCAATAAACGCCCTGTATTACAGTTTTCTTTAAGGCCTGGGCCCACAAACTCACACCATTACTATAAAATTTTTATGGGCATGATCTTCGCAGGGTTAAGCGTGACTTCTCGTAGGCTTTCCCACTTGACCATGGTAACCCTGGAAAAAAACTATTGAAGCATTCAAAACCTAAATCCAGACATCCAGACTCTCAGACTAACCCATTAACAGTAACACATTACTGGGCATAATTTTATTCACTAAAGGCCCTGTATTACAGTTTTCTTTAAGGACTGGACCAACAGACTCAGCCCATTACGATAAAACTTTTATGGGAAAGATCTTGGCCGGGTTAAGTGTGACTTCTCGTAGGCTTTCCACTCGACCATGGTAACCCTGGAAGAAGCTTTTAAGCGTTCAAAACTTATATCTAGACATCCAGGCTCACAGACTAACTCCATAACAGTAACACATTACTGGGCATAATTTTATTCAGTAAAGGCCTGGGCTCACAGATTCAACCCATTACTATAAAACTTTTATAAGCATGATCTTGGCCGGTTTAAGTGTGACATCTCGTAGTCTTTCCCACTCAACAATGGTAACCCTGGAAAAAATATTCAAGCATTAAAAACCTGCGTCCAGACATCCAAGCTCACAGACTAACCCCATAACACTAACACATTACTGGGCATGATTTTATTCAGTAAAGGCCCTGTATTACAGTTTTCTTTAAGGCATGGGCCCACAAACTCACCCCATTACTATAATACTTTTATGGGTATGATCTTGGCCGTGTTAAGCATGACGTCACGTAGGTTTTCCCACTCGACCATATTAACCCTGGAAGAAATTTTTAAGCATTCAAAACCTAAATCCAGACATCCAGGCTCAGAGACAAACCCCATAACAGCAACACATTACTGGGCATGATTTTATTCAGTAAAGGCCTGGGCCCACAGATTCAACCCAGTACTATTAAACTTTTATGGGCATGATCTTGACAGGGTTAAGAGTGACTTCTCGTAGGCTTTCCCACTCGACCATGGTAACCCTGGAAGAAATTTTTAAGCGTTCAAAACCTACATCCAGACATCCAGGCGATATTGTCCGGTTTAAGTGCGACTTCTGGGACGCTAATCCACTCGACCATGGTAACCCTGTAACAAATGTTTGAGCGTTCAAAACCTACATCCAGACATCCAGGCGCTTCATCCAGTCGATATTGGCGGTTTAAGTGCGACTTCTTGGACGCTTATCCACTCGACCATGGTAACCCTAGAACAAAATTTTGAGCATTCAAAACCTACGTCCAGACATCCAGGCTCACAGACTAATCCCATAACAGTAACACATTACTGGGTATGATTTTATTCAGCAAAGGCCTGGGCCCACAAACTCACCCCAGTACTACAACACTATTATGGGCATGATCTTGGCCGACTTAAGTGTGACTTCTCGTAGGCTTTCCCACTCGACCATGGTTACCCTGGAAGAAATTTTTAAACGTTCAAAACCTAAGTCCAGACATCAAGGGGCTTCATCCAGGCGATATTGGCGGTTTAAGTGCAACTTTTTGGATGCTAATCCACTTCGACCATGGTAACCCTGGAACAAATATTTGAGCATTCAAAACCTACGTCCAGATATCCAGGCTCTAGACTAACCCCATAACAGCAAGACATTACTGGTCATGATTTTATTCAGTAAAGGCCTGGGCCCACAGATTCAACCCATTACTATTAAACTTTTATGGGCAAATTTTTAAGCGTTCAGAACCTCAGTCCAGACATCCAGGCGCTTCATCCAGGCGACATTGGCGGTTTAAGTGCGACTTTTTCGGAAGCTAATCCACTCGACCATGGTAACCCTGGAAAAAATATTTGAATGTTCAAAACCTACGTCCAGACATCCAGGCTCAAATACTAACCCCATAACAATAACACATTACTGGGCAGGATTTTATTCAGTAAAATTCCTGTATTACAGTTTTCTTTAAGGCATGGGCCCACAAACTCACCCCATTACTATAAAACTTTAAAGGTCGTGATCTTGACAGGGTTAAGAGTGACTTCTCGGATGCTAATCCACTCGACCATGGTAACCCTGGAACAAATATTTGAGCGTTCAAAACCTACGTCCAGATATCCAGGCTCAAGACTAACTCCATAACAGCAAGACATTACTGGGAATAATTTTATTCACTAAAGGCCCTGTATTTCAGTTTTCTTTAAGGCTTGGGCCCACAAACTCAGCCCGTTACGATAAAACTTTTATGGGAATGATCTTAGCCGGGTTAAGTGTGACTTCTCGTGAGGCTTTCCCACTCGACCTGGAAGAAGTTTTTAAGCGTTCAAAACTTAAATCTAGACATCCAGGCTCACAGACTAACTCCATAACAGTAACACATTACTGGGCATGATTTTATTCAGTAAAGGCCTGGGCTCACAGATTCAACCAATTACTATAACACTTTTATAAGCATGATCTTGGCGGTTTAAGTGTGACTTCTCATAGTCTTTCCCACTCAACAATGGTAACCCTGGAAGAAATATTCAAGCATTCAAAACCTGCGTCCAGACATGCAGGCGCTTCATCCAGGCGATATTGGCGGTTTAAGTCGCGACTTCTTGGGCGCTTATCCACTCGACCATGGTAACCCTGTAACAAATGTTTGAGCGTTCAAAACCTACATCCAGACATCCAGGCGCTTCATCCAGTCGATATTGGCCGGTTTAAGTGCGACTTCTTGGACGCTTATCCACTCGACCATGGTAACCCTAGAACAAAATTTTGAGCATTCAAAACCTACGTCCAGACATCCAGGCTCACAGACTAATCCCATAACAGTAACACATTACTGGGCATGATTTTATTCAGTAAAGGCCTGGGCCCACAGATTCAACCCATTACTATTAAACTTTTATGGGCATGATCTTGACAGGGTTAAGAGTGACTTCTCGTAGTCTTTCCCACTCGACCACGGTTACCATGGAAGAAATATTGAAGCATTCAAAGCCTAAATCCAGACATCCAGGCTCACAACAGGAACACATTACTGGCCATGATTTTATTCACTAAAGGCCTGGGCCCACAGATTCCACCCATTGCTATAACACTTTTATAAGCATGATCTTGGCCGGGTTAAGTGTGACTTCTCGTAGGCTTTCCCACTCGACCATGGTAACCCTGGAAGAAATAATGAAGCATTCAAAACCTAAATCCAGACATCCAGGCTCACAGACTAACCCCATAACAGCAACACATTACTGGGCATGATTTTATTCAGTAAAGGCCTGGGCCCACAAATTCACTCCAATACTATAACACTATTAAGGGCATGATTTTGGCTGGGTTAAGTGTGACTTCTCGTAGGCTTTCCCACTCGACCTATTAACCCTGGAAGAAATTTTTAAGCGTTCAAAACCTACGTCCAGACATGCAGGCTCACAGACTATCACAGACTAACCCCATAACAGTAACACATTACTGGGCATGTTTTTATTCAATAAACGCCCTGTATTACAGTTTTCTTTAAGGCCTGGGCCCACAAACTCAACCCAGTACTATAACACTTTCAAGGGCATGATCTTTGTCGGGTTTATTTTATTCAGTAAAGGCCTGAGCCCACAGACTCACCCCATTACTATAACACCATTATGGGCATGATCTTGGCCTGTTTAAGTGTGACTTCTCGTAGTCTTTCCCACTCAACAATGGCAGCCCTGGAAGAAGTTTTTAAGCATTCAAAACCTAAGTCCAGACATTCAGGGGGCTTCATCCAGGCGATATTGGCGGTTTAAGTGCGACTTCTCGGATGCTAATCCACTTGACCATGGTAACCCTGGAACAAATATTTGAGCATTCAAAACCTACGTCCAGATATCCAGGCTCTAGACTAACCCCATAACAGCAAGACATTACTGGGAATGATTTTATTCACTAAAGGCCCTGTACTACAGTTTTCTTTAAGGCCTGGACGCACAGACTCACCCCATTACTAAAACACTATTATGGGCATGATCTTGGCGGTGTTGAGTGTTACTTCTCGTAGGCTTTCCCACTCGACCATGGTAACCCTGGAAGAAATTTTTAACATTTCAAAAACTAACCCCATAAGAGCAATTCAATACTGGGCATGATTTTGTTCACTAAATGCCCTGTATTACAGTTTTCTTTAAGGCCTGGGCCCACAAACTCACCCCAATACTATAACACTTTTATGGGCATGATCTTGGCGGGTTAAGTGTGACTTCTCGTAGGCTTTCTTACTCGACCATGGTAACCCTGGAACAAATGTTTAAGCATTCAAAACCTACATCCAGACATCCAGGCGCTTCATCCAGTCGATATTGGCGGTTTAAGTGCGACTTCTCGGACGCTTATCCACTCGACCATGGTAACCCTGGAACAAATTTTTGAGCATTCAAAACCTACGTCCAGACATCCAGGCTCACAGACTAATCCCATGACAGTAACACATTACTGGGCATGATTTTATTCAGTAAAGGCCTGGACCCACCAACTCACCCCAATACTACAACATTATTATGGGCATGATCTTGGCGACTTAAGTGTGACTTCTCGTAGGCTTTCCCACTCGAGCATGGTTACCCTGGAAGAAATTTTTAAACGTTCAAAATCTAAATCAAGACATCCAGGCTCACAGACTAACCCCATAACAGTAACACATTACTGGGCATGATTTTATTCAGTAAAGGCCCTGTATTACAGTTTTCTTTAAGGCCTGGGCCCACAAACTCACCCCATTACAATAAAACTTTAAAGGGCATGATCTTGACAGGGTTAAGAGTGACTTCTCATAGGCTTTCCCACTCCACCATGGTAACCCTGGAAGAAATTTTTAAGCGTTCAAAACCTAAGTCCAGACATCCAGGGGCTTCATCCAGGCGCTTCATCCAGGTGATATTGGCCGGTTTAAGTGCAACTTTTTGGATGCTAATCCACTCGACCATGGTAACCCTGGAACAAATATTTGAGCATTCAAAACCTACGTCCAGATATCCAGGCTCTAGACTAACCCCATAACAGCAAGACATTACTGGGCATGATTTTATTCACTAAAGGCCGTGTATTACAGTTTTCTTCAAGGCCTGGGCCCACAAGCTCACCCCAGTACTATAACACTTTCAAGGGCATGATCTTTGTCGAGTTTATTTTATTCAGTAAAGGCCTGAGCCCACAGACTCACCCCATTACTATAACACTATTATGGGCATGATCTTGGCGGTTTAAGTGTGACTTCTCGTAGTCTTTCCCACTCAACAATGGTAACCCTGGAAGAAATATTCAAGCATTCAAAACCTACGTCCAGACATACAGGCTCACAGACTAACCCCATAACAGTAACACATTACTGGGCATGATTTTATTCAGTAAAGGCCCTGTATTACAGTTTTCTTTAAGGCTTGGGCCCACAAACTAACTCCATTACTATACACTAATAGGGGCATGATCTTGGCGGGTTAAGTGTGACTTCTCGTAGGCTTTCCCACTCGACCATATTAACCCTGGAAGAAATTTTTAAGCGTTCAAAACCTAAATCCAGACATCCAGGCTCACAGACAAACCCCATAACAGCAACACATTACTGGGCATGATTTTATTCAGTAAAGGCCTGGGCCCACAGATTCAACCCATTACTATTAAACTTTTATGGGCATGATCTTGACAGGGTTAAGAGTGACTTCTCGTAGTCTTTCCCACTCGACCACGGTTACCATGGAAGAAATATTGAAGCATTCAAAGCCTAAATCCAGACATCCAGGCTCACAACAGGAACACATTACTGGCCATGATTTTATTCACTAAAGGCCTGGGCCCACAGATTCCACCCATTGCTATAACACTTTTATGAGCATGATCTTGGCGGGTTAAGTGTGACTTCTCGTAGGCTTTCCCACTCGACCATGGTAACCCTGGAACAAATATTGAAGCATTTAAAACCTAAATCCAGACATCCAGGCTCACAGACTAACCCCATAACAGCAACACATTACTGGGCATGATTTTATTCAGTAAAGGCCTGGGCCCACAAATTCACTCCATTACTATAACACTATTAAGGGCATGATTTTGGCTGGGTTAAGTGTGACTTCTCGTAGGCTTTCCCACTCGACCCTATTAACCCTGGAAGAAATTTTTAAGCGTTCAAAACCTACGTCCAGACATGCAGGCTCACAGACTATCACAGACTAACCCCATAACAGTAACACATTACTGGGCATGTTTTTATTCAATAAACGCCCTGTATTACAGTTTTCTTTAAGGCCTGGGCCCACAAACTCACACCATTACTATAAAATTTTTATGGGCATGATCTTCGCAGGGTTAAGCGTGACTTCTCGTAGGCTTTCCCACTTGACCATGGTAATCCTGGGAAAAAACTATTGAAGCATTCAAAACCTAAATCCAGACATCCAGACTCTCAGACTAACCCATTAACAGTAACACATTACTGGGCATAATTTTATTCACTAAAGGCCCTGTATTACAGTTTTCTTTAAGGACTGGACCAACAGACTCAGCCCATTACGATAAAACTTTTATGGGAAAGATCTTGGCCGGGTTAAGTGTGACTTCTCGTAGGCTTTCCCACTCGACCATGGTAACCCTGGAAGAAGCTTTTAAGCGTTCAAAACTTATATCTAGACATCCAGGCTCACAGACTAACTCCATAACAGTAACACATTACTGGGCATAATTTTATTCAGTAAAGGCCTGGGCTCACAGATTCAACCCATTACTATAAAACTTTTATAAGCATGATCTTGGCCGGTTTAAGTGTGACATCTCGTAGTCTTTCCCACTCAACAATGGTAACCCTGGAAGAAATATTCAAGCATTCAAAACCTGCGTCCAGACATGCAGGCTCACAGACTAACCCCACAACAGTAACACATTATTGGGCATGATTTTACTCAGTAAAGGCCCTGTATTACAGTTTTCTTTAAGGCCTGGGCCCACAAACTCACCCCATTACTACAAAACTTTTATGGGCATGATCTTGACAGGGTTAAGAGTGGCTTCTCGTAGGCTTTCCCACTCAACCATGGTAACCCTGGAAAAAAAAATTTTTAAGCGTTCAAAACCTAAGTCCAGACATGCAGGCGCTTCATCTAGGCGGTTTTGGCCGGTTTAAGTGCGACTTCTCGGACGCTAATCCACTCGACCATGGTAACCCTGGAACAAATATTTGAGCCTTCAAAACCTGCGTCCAGACATCCAAGCTCACAGACTAACCCCATAACACTAACACATTACTGGGCATGATTTTATTCAGTAAAGGCCCTGTATTACAGTTTTCTTTAAGGCATGGGCCACAAACTCACCCCATTACTATAATACTTTTATGGGCATGATCTTGGCCGTGTTAAGCATGACGTCACGTAGGTTTTCCAACTCGACCATGGTAACTCTGTAAGAAATATTGAAGCATTTAAAACCTAAATCCAGACATCCAGGCTCACAGACTAACCCCATAACAGTTACACATTACTGGGCACGATTTTATACAGTAAGGGCCTAGGCCCACAGACTCACCGCATTACTCTACCACTATTACGGGCATGATCTTGGCCGTATTAAGTGTGACTTCTTGTAGGCTTTCTTACTCGACCATGGTAACCCTGGAAGAAACTTTTAAGCGTTCAAAACCTACATCCAGACATCCAGGCTCACAGACTAACCCCAAAACAGTAACACATTACTGGGCATGATTTTATTCAGTAAAGGCCTGGGCCCACAGACTCACCCCATTACTATAACACTATTATGGGCATGATCTCGGCCGGGTTAAGTGTGACTTCTCATAGGCTTTCCGACTCAACCATGGTAACCCTGGAAGAAATTTTTAAAATTTCAAAACCTACATCCAGACATCCAGGCTCACAGACTAACCCCAAAACAGTAACACATTACTGGGCATGATTTTATTCAGTAAAGGCCTGGGCCCACAGACTCACCCCATTACTATAACACTATTATGGGCATGATCTCGGCCGGGTTAAGTGTGACTTCTCATAGGCTTTCCCACTCGACCATGGTAACCCTTGAAGAAATTTTTAAAATTTCAAAAACTAAGTCCAGATATCCAGGCTCAGGACTAACCCCATAACAGCAAGACATTACTGGGAATGATTTTATTCACTAAAGGCCCTTCATTACAGCTTTCCTTAAAGCCTGGGCCCACAGACTCACCCCATTATTACAACACTATTATGGGCATGATCTTGGTCGACTTAAGTGTGACTTCTCTTAGGCTTTCTTACTCGACCATGGTAACCCTGGAAGAAACTTTTAAGCGTTCAAAACCTACATCTAGACATCCAGGCTCACAGACTAACCCCAAAACAGTAACACATTACTGGGCATGATTTTATTCAGTAAAGGCCTGGGCCCACAGACTCACCCCATTACTATAACACTATTATGGGCATGATCTCGGCCGGGTTAAGTGTGACTTCTCATAGGCTTTCCCACTCGACCATGGTAACCCTTGAAGAAATTTTTAAAATTTCAAAACCTACATCCAGACATCCAGGCTCACAGACTAACCCCAAAACAGTAACACATTACTGGGCATGATTTTATTCAGTAAAGGCCTGGGCCCACAGACTCACCCCATTACTATAACATTATTATGGGCATGATCTCGGCCGGGTTAAGTGTGACTTCTCATAGGCTTTCCCACTCGACCATGGTAACCCTTGAAGAAATTTTTAAAATTTCAAAAACTAAGTCCAGATATCCAGGCTCAGGACTAACCCCATAACAGCAAGACATTACTGGGAATGATTTTATTCACTAAAGGCCCTTTATTACAGCTTTCCTTAAAGCCTGTGCCCACAAACTCACCCCATTATTACAACATTATTATAGGCATGATCTTGGTCGACTTAAGTGTGACTTCTCTTAGGCTTTCTTACTCGACCATGGTAACCCTGGAAGAAACTTTTAAGCGTTCAAAACCTACATCCACACATCCAGGCTCAAGACTAACCCCATAAGAGCAATTCAATACTGGGCATGATTTTGTTCACTAAAGGCCCTGTATTACAGTTTTCTTTAAGGCCTGGGCCCACAAACTCACCCCATTACTATAACACTTTACATTTACATTTACATTTACATTTAGTCATTTTGCAGACGCTTTTATCCAAAGCGACTTACAATTGAGAGTACAACAGCGATTCATTTTTTTGAGAGACAAACAGACAGAGTAAGTGCTTATAACACCCAGTCACAGGGAGTGTTCAAATTAGTACATGCCAGAAGGGAAGGAATAAACAAGGGGATGAGAAGAGAGACAGAGACAGTGAGAGTATTTTTTTTTTTTTTTTTTTTTTTTTTCTTTTTTTATGATGAGGTCAGGTATTGCTGAAAGATGTGAGTTTTCAGCAGTTTCTTAAGATTGACAGAGATCCAGCATTCCCGGATATGTACAGGAAGATCGTTCCACCAGCCAGGAACAGAGAACGAGAAAGTTCTGGAGAGTGATTTCGAGCCTCTTTGAGATGGTACCACGAGGCGTCGCTTCGCTAGCAGATCTCAGACTTCTAGAGGGTGTGTAGATTTGCAATAGTGAGTGGAAGTAGACCGGTGCCGAGTCTGTGGTTGTTCTATATGCAAGCATCAGTGCCTTGAACTTGATGCGAGCTGCAATCGGTAGCCAATGTAAGGAGATAAAGAGAGGTGTAACATGGGTTCTCTTGGGCTCATTGAATACCAGCCGTGCTGCTGCATTCTGAATCATTTGTAGAGGTTTTATTGTGTTCGATGGAAGTCCAGCCAGAAAAGCATTGCAGTAGTCCAGTCTAGAAATGACAAGGGCCTGGACAAGTAGCTGTGCAGCTTGCTCTGTTAGAAAGGGCCTGATCTTTCTGATGTTGTGAAACACTTTAAAGGGCATGATCTTGGCCGGGTTAAGTGTGACTTCTCGTAGGCTTTCTTACTCGACCATGGTAACCCTGGAACAAATTTTTGAGCATTCAAAACCTACGTCCAGACATCCAGGCTCACAGACTAATCCCATAACAGTAACACATTACTGGGCATGATTTTATTCAGTAAAGGCCTGGACCCACAAACTCACCCCAATACTACAACATTATTATGGGCATGATCTTGGCCGACTTAGGTGTGACTTCTCGTAGGCTTTCCCATTCGACCATGGCTACCCTGGAAGAAATTTTTAAACGTTCAAAATCTAAACCCAGACATCCAGACTCACAGATTAACCCCATAAGAGCAATTCAATACTGGGCATGATTTTGTTCACTAAATGCCCTGTATTACAGTTTTCTTTAAGGCCTGGGCCCACAAACTCACCCCATTACTATAACACTTTTATGGGCATGATCTTGGCTGGGTTAAGTATGACTTTTCGTAGGCTTTCTTACTCAACCATGGTAACCCTGGAACAAATGTTTGAGCGTTCAAAACCTACATCCAGACATCCAGGCGCTTCCTCCAGTCGAGATTGGCGGTTTAAGTGCGACTTTTGGACGCTTATCCACTCGACCATGGTAACCCTGGAAGAAATTTTTAAACGTTCAAAATCTAAATCCAGACATCCAGGCTCACAGACTAACCACATAACAGTAACACATTACTGGGCATGATTTTATTCAGTAAAGGCCCTGTATTACAGTTTTCTTTAAGGCCTGGGCCCACAAACTCACCCCATTACTATAAAACTTTAAAGGGCATGATCTTGACAGGGTTAAGAGTGACTTCTCATAGGCTTTCCCACTCGACCATGGTAACCCTGGAAAAAAATTTTAAGCGTTCAAAACCTAAGTCCAGACATCCAGGGGCTTAATCCAGGCGATATTGGCGGTTTAAGTGCGACTTCTCGGATGCTAATCCACTCGACCATGGTAACTCTGGAACAAATATTTGAGCATTCAAAACCTACGTCCAGATATCCAGGCTCAAAACTAACCCCATAAGAGCAATTCAATAGTGGGCATGATTTTGTTCACTAAATGCCCTGTACTACAGTTCTCTTTAAGGCCTGGGCTCACAAACTCACCCCATTACTATAACACTTTTACGGGCATGATCTTGGCGGGTTAAGTATGACTTTTCGTAGGCTTTCTTACTCAACCATGGTAACCCTGGAACAAATGTTTGAGCGTTCAAAACCTACATCCAGACATCCAGGCGCTTCATCCAGTCGATATTGGCGGTTTAAGTGCGACTTTTCGGACGCTTATCCACTCGACCATGGTAACCCTGGAAGAAATTTTTATACGTTCAAAATCTAAATCCAGACATCCAGGCTCACAGACTAACCCCATAACAGTAACACATTACTGGGCATGATTTTATTCAGTAAAGGCCCTGTATTACAGTTTTCTTTAAGGCCTGGGCCCACAAACTCACCCCATTACAATAAAACTTTAAAGGGCATGATCTTGACAAGGTTAAGAGTGACTTCTCATAGGCTTTCCCACTCCACCATGGTAACCCTGGAAGAAATTTTTAAGTGTTCAAAACCTAAGTCCAGACATCCAGGGGCTTAATCCAGGCGCTTCATCCAGGCGATATTGGCGGTTTAAGTGCAACTCTTTGGATGCTAATCCACTCGACCATGGTAACCCTGGAACAAATATTTGAGCATTCAAAACCTACGTCCAGATATCCAGGCTTAAGACTAACCCCATAACAGCAAGACATTACTGGGCATGATTTTATTCACTAAAGGCCCTGTATTACAGTTTTCTTCAAGGCCTGGACCCACAAACTCACCCCAGTACTATAACACTTTCAAGGGCATGATCTTTGTCGGGTTTATTTTATTCAGTAAAGGCCTGAGCCCACAGACTCACCCCATTACTATAACACTATTATGGGCATGATCTTGGCCGGTTTAAGTGTGACTTCTCGTAGGCTTTCCCACTCAAACATGGTTACCCTGGAAGAAATTTTTAAACGTTCAAAATTTAAATCCAGACATCCAGGCTCACAGACTAACCCCATAATAGTAACACATTACTGGGCATGATTTTATTCAGTAAAGGCCCTGTATTACAGTTTTCTTTAAGGCCTGGGCCCACAAACTCACCCCATTACTATAAAACTTTAAAGGGCATGATCTTGACAGGGTTAAGAGTGACTTCTCATAGGCTTTCCCACTCGACCATGGTAACCCTGGAAGAAATTTTTAAGCGTTCATAACCTAAGTCCAGACATCCAGGGGCTTCATCCAGGCGATATTGGCGGTTTAAGTGCGACTTCTCGGATGCTAATCCACTCGACCATGGTAACCCTGGAACAAATATTTGAGCATTCAAAACCTACATCCAGATATCCAGGCTCAAGACTAACCCCATAACAGCAAGACATTACTGGGAATGATTTTATTCACTAAAGGCCCTGTACTACAGTTTTCTTTAAGGCCTGGACCCACAGACTCACCCCATTACTAAAACACTATTATGGGTATGATCTTGGCGGTGTTGAGTGTTACTTCTCGTAGGCTTTCCCACTCGACCATGGTAACCCTGGAAGAAATTTTTAACATTTCAAAAACTAAGTCCAGATATCCAGGCTCAAGACTAACCCCATAAGAGCAATTCAATACTGGGCATGATTTTGTTCACTAAATGCCCTGTATTACAGTTTTCTTTAAGGCCTGGGCCCACAAACTCACCCCATTACTACAACACTTTTATGGGCATGATCTTGGCGGGTTAAGTGTGACTTCTCGTAGGCTTTCTTACTCGACCATGGTAACCCTGGAACAAATGTTTGAGCGTTCAAAACCTACATCCAAGCAACCAGGCGCTTCATCCAGTCGATATTGGCGGTTTAAGTGCGACTTCTCGGTCGCTAATCCACTCGTCCATGGTAACCCTGGAACAAATTTTTGAGTATTCAAAACCTACGTCCCGACATCCAGGCTCACAGACTAATCACATAACAGTAACACATTACTGGGCATGATTTTATTCAGTAAAGGCCTGGACCCACAAACTCACCCCAATACTACAACATTACTATGGGCATGATCTTGGCCGACTTAAGTGTGACTTCTCGTAGGCTTTCCCACTCGACCATGGTTACCCTGGATAAAATTTTTAAACGTTCAAAATCTAAATCCAGACATCCAGGCTCACAGACTAACCCCATAACTGTAACACATTACTGGGCATGATTTTATTCAGTAAAGGCTCTGTATTACAGTTTTCTTCAAGGCCTGGGCCCACAAACTCACCCCATTACTATAAAACTTTAAAGGGCATGATCTTGACAGGGTTAGAGTGACTTCTCATAGGCTTTCCCACTCGACTATGGTAACCCTGGAAGAAATTTTTAAGCGTTCAAAACCTAAGTCCAGACATCCAGGGGCTTCATCCAGGCGATATTGGCGGTTTAAGTGCGACTTCTCGGATGCTAATCCACTCGACCATGGTAACCCTGGAACAAATATTTGAGCATTCAAAACCTACGTCAAGATATCCAGGCTCAAGACTAACCCCATAACAGCAAGACATTACTGGGAATGATTTTATTCACTAAAGGCCCTGTACTACAGTTTTCTTTAAGGCCTGGACCCACAGAGGCACCCCATTACTAAAACACTATTATGAGCATGATCTTGGCCGGGTTTAGTGTGACTTCTTGTAGGTTTTCCCACTCGACCATATTAACCCTGGAAGAAATTTTTAACCATTCAAAACCTAAATCCAGACATCCAGGCTCACAGACTAACCCCATATCAGGAACATATTACTGGCCATGATTTTATTCACTAAAGGCCTGGGCCCACAGATTCCACCCATTGCTATAACACTTTTATAAGCATGATCTTGGCCGGGTTAAGTGTGACTTCTCGTAGGCTTTCCCACTCGACCATGGTAACCCTGGAAGAAATATTGAAGCTTTCAAAACCTAAATCCAGACATCCAGGCTCACAGACTAATCCCATAACAGTAACACATTACTGGGCATGATTTTATTCAGTAAAGGCCTGGACTCACAAACTCACCCCAATACTACAACATTATTATGGGCATGATCTTGGCCGACTTAAGTGTGACTTCTCGTAGGCTTTCCCACTCGACCATGGTTACCCTGGAAGAAATTTTTAAACGATCAAAATCTATTCCAGACATCCAGGCTCACAGACTAACCCCATAACAGTAACACATTACTGGGCATGATTTTATTCAGTAAAGGCCCTGTATTACAGTTTTCTTTAAGGCCTGGGCCCACAAACTCACCCCATTACTATAAAACTTTAAAGGGCATGATCTTGACAGGGTTAAGAATGACTTCTCATAGGCTTTCCCACTCGACCATGGTAACCCTGGAACAAATATTTGAGCATTCAAAACCTACGTCCAGATATCCAGGCCCAAGACTAACCCCATAACAGCAAGACATTACTGGGCATGATTTTATTCACTAAAGGCCCTGTATTACAGTTTTCTTCAAGACCTGGGCCCACAAACTCACCCCAGTACTAAAAAACTTTCAAGGGCATTATCTTTGTCGGGTTTATTTTATTCAGTAAAGGCCTGAGCCCACAGACTCACCCCATTACTATAACACTATTATGGGCATGATCTTGGCCGGTTTAAGTGTGACTTCTCGTAGTCTTTCCCACTCAACAATGGTAACCCTGGAAAAAATATTCAAGCATTCAAAACCTACGTCCAGACATACAGGCTCACAGACTAACCCCATAACAGTAACACATTACTGGGCATGATTTTATTCAGTAAAGGCCCTGTATTACAGTTTTCTTTAAGGCTTGGGCCCACAAACTCACTCCATTACTATAACACTAATAGGGGCATGATCTTGGCCGGGTTAAGTGTGACTTCTCGTAGGCTTTCCCACTCTACCATATTAACCCTGGAAGAAATTTTTAAGCGTTCAAAACCTAAATCCAGACATCCAGGCTCACAGACTAACCCCATAACAGTAACACATTACTGGGCATGATTTTATTCAGTAAAGGCCCTGTATTACAGTTTTCTTTAAGGCCTGGGCCCACAAACTCACCCCATTACTATAAAACTTTAAAGGGCATGATCTTGACAGGGTTAAGAGTGACTTCTCATAGGCTTTCCCACTCGACCATGGTAACCCTGGAAGAAATTTTTAAGCGTTCAAAACCTAAATCCAGACATCCAGGGGCTTCATCCAGGCTCTTCATCCAGTCGATATTGGCCGGTTTAAGTGCGACTTCTCGGACGCTTAACCACTCGACCATGGTAACCCTGGAACAATTTTTTGAGCATTCAAAACCTACGTCCAGACATCCAGGCTCACAGACTAATCCCATAACAGTAACACATTACTGGGCATGATTTTATTCAGTAAAGGCCTGGACCCACAAACTCACCCCAATATTACAAGATTATTATGGGCATGATCTTGGCGACTTAAGTGTGACTTCGTAGGCTTTCCCACTCGACCATGGTTACCCTGGAAGAAA
The DNA here is from genome assembly GCF_018831695.1 of Puntigrus tetrazona. NCBI lineage: Eukaryota > Metazoa > Chordata > Actinopteri > Cypriniformes > Cyprinidae > Puntigrus > Puntigrus tetrazona. The sequence goes on from NW_025048621.1 coordinate 26,128, forward strand.
TTTTTAAACGTTCAAAATCTAAATCCAGACATCCAGGCTCACAGACTAACCCCATAACAGTAACACATTACTGGGCATGATTTTATTCAGTAAAGGCCCTGTATTACAGTTTTCTTTAAGGCCTGGGCCCACAAACTCACCCCATTACAATAAAACTTTAAAGGGCATGATCTTGACAGGGTTAAGAGTGACTTCTCATAGGCTTTCCCACTCGACCATGGTAACCCTGGAATAAATTTTTAAGCGTTCAAAAGTCCAGACATCCAGGGGCTTCATCCAGGGGCTTCATCCAGGCGCTTTATCCAGGCGATATTGGCCGGTTTAAGTGCAACTTTTTGGATGCTAATCCACTCGACCATGGTAACCCTGGAACAAATATTTGAGCATTCAAAACCTACGTCCAGATATCCAGGCTCTAGACTAACCCCATAACAGCAAGACATTACTGGGCATGATTTTATTCACTAAAGGCCCTGTATTACAGTTTTCTTCAAGGCCTGGGCCCACAAACTCACCCCAGTACTATAACACTTTCAAGGGCATGATCTTTGTCAGGTTTATTTTATTCAGTAAAGGCCTGAGCCCACAGACTCACCCCATTTCTATAACAATATTATGGGCATGATCTTGGCCGGTTTAAGTGTGACTTCTCGTAGTCTTTCCCACTCAACAATGGCAACCCTGGAAGAAATATTCAAGCATTCAAAACCTACGTCCAGACATACAGGCTCACAGACTAACCCCATAACAGTAACACATTACTGGGCATGATTTTATTCAGAAAGGGCCTGGGCCACAGATTCAACCCATTACTATTAAACTTTTATGGGCATGATCTTGACAGGGTTAAGAGTGACTTCTCGTAGGCTTTCCCACTCGACCACGGTAACCCTGGAAGAAATTTTTAAGCGTTCAAAACCTCAGTCCAGACATCCAGGCGCTTCATCCAGGCGACATTGGCGGTTTAAGTGCGACTTCTCGGAAGCTAATCCACTCGACCATGGTAACCCTGGAAAAACTATTTGAACGTTCAAAACCTATGTCCAGACATCCAGGCTCACAGACCAACCCCATAACAATAACACACTACTGGGCATGATTTTATTCAATAAAATAACTGTATTACAGTTTTCTTTAAGGCATGAGCCCACAAACTCACCCCCCCATTACTATAATATTTTCATGGGCATGATCTTGGCCGGGTTAAGCGTGGCTTCTTTTAGGTTTTCCCACTCGACCATGGTAACCCTGGAAGAAATATTGAAGCATTCAAAACCTAAATCCAGACATCCAGGTTCACAGACTAACCCCATAACAGTAACACTTTACTGGGCATGATTTTATTCAGTAAAGGCCTGGGCCCACAGACTCACCCCATTACTATAACACTATAATGGGCATGATCTTGGTCGACTTAAGTGTGACTTCTCGTAGGCTTTCTTACTCGACCATGGTAACCCTGGAAGAAACTTTTCAGCATTCAAAACCTAAGTCCAGACATCCAGGCGATACTGGCCGGTTTAAGTAAGACTTCTCGGACGCTAATCCACTCGACCTTGGTAACCCTGGAACAAATATTTGAACGTTCAAAACCTACGTCCAGATATCCAGGCTCACAGACTAACCCCAGAACTATAACACATTACTGGGCATGATTTCATTCAGTAAAGGCCCTGTATTATAGTTTTCTTTAAGGCATGGGCCACAAACTCACCCCATTACTATGACACTTTCTTGGGCATGATCTTGGCCGGGTTAAGTGTGACGTCTCGTAGGTTTTCCCACTCGACCATGGTAACCCTGGAAGAAATATTGAAGCATTCAAAACCTAAGTCCAGACATCCAGGCTCACAGACTAACCCAATAACAGTTACACATTACTGGGCATGATTTTATTCACTAAAGGCCTGGGCCCAAAGATTCAACCCATTGCTATAACACTTTTATAAGCATGATCTTGGCCGGTTTAAGTGTGATTTCTCGTAGTCTTTCCCACTCAACAATGGTAACCCTGGAAGAAATATTCAAGTATTCAAAATCTATGTCCAGACATCCAGGCTCACAGACTAACCCCATAACAGTAACACATTACTGGGTATGATTTTATTCAGTAAAGGCCTGGGCCCAAAGTTTCAACCCATTACTATAACAATTTCATGCGCATGATCTTGGCTGCTTTAAGTGTGACTTCTCGTAGTCTTTCCCACTCAACAATGGTAACCCTGGAAGAAATATTCAAGTATTCAAAACCTATGTCCAGACATCCAGGCTCACAGACTAACCCCATAACAGCAACACATTACTGGGCATGATTTTATTCAGTAAAGGCCCTGTATTACAGTTTTTTTTAAGGCCTGGGCCCACAAACTCAACCCATTACTATAAAACTTTAAACGGCATGATCTTGACAGGTTTAAGAGTGACTTCTCATAGGCTTTCCCACTCGACCATGGTAACCCTGGAAGAAATTTTTGAGCATTCAAAACCTACATCCAGACATCCAGGCTCACAGACTAATCCCATCACAGTAACACATTACTGGGCATGATTTTATTCAGTAAAGGCCTGGACCAACAAACTCACCCCAATACTACAACATTATTATGGGCATGATCTTGGCGACTTAAGTGTGACTTCTCGTAGGCTTTCCCACTCGACCATGGTTACCCTGGAAGAAATATTTGAACGTTCAAAACCTACGTCCAGATATCCAGGCTCACAGACTAACCCCAGAACTATAACACATTACTGGGCATGATTTCATTCAGTAAAGGCCCTGTATTATAGTTTTCTTTAAGGCATGGGCCCACAAACTCACCCCATTACTATGACACTTTCTTGGGCATGATCTTGGCCGGTTTAAGTGTGACGTCTCGTAGGTTTTCCCACTCGACCATGGTAACCCTGGAAGAAATATTGAAGCATTCAAAACCTAAATCCAGACATCCAGGCTCACAGACTAACCCAATAACAGTTACACATTACTGGGCATGATTTTATTCACTAAAGGCCTGGGCCCAAAGATTCAACCCATTACTATACCACTTTTATAAGCATGATCTTGGCCGGTTTAAGTGTGATTTCTCGTAGTCTTTCCCACTCAACAATGGTAACCCTGGAAGAAATATTCAAGTATTCAAAACCTATGTCCAGACATCCAGGCTCACAGACTAACCCCATAACAGTAACACATTACTGGGTATGATTTTATTCAGTAAAGGCCTGGGCCCAAAGTTTCAACCCATTACTATAACAATTTCATGCGCATGATCTTGGCCGCTTTAAGTGTGACTTCTCGTAGTCTTTCCCACTCAACAATGGTAACCCTGGAAGAAATATTGAAGCATTCAAAACCTAAATCCAGACATCCAGGCTCACAGACTAACCCCATAACAATAACACATTACTAGGCATGATTTTATTCAGTAAAATCCCTGTATTACAGTTTTCTTTAAGGCATGGGCCCATAAACTCACCCCATTACTATAATATTTTCATGGGCATGATCTTGGCCGGGTTAAGCGTGACTTCTTGTAGGTTTTCCCACTCGACCATGATAACCCTGGAAGAAACTTTTAAGCATTCAAAACCTTCATCCAGACATCAAAGCACACAGACTAACCCCTTAACAGTAACACATTACCGGGCATGATTTTATTCAGTAAAGGCCTGGGCCCACAGACTCACTCCATTACTATATCATATTAGGGGCATGTTTTTGGCCGGGTTAAGTGTGACTTCTCGTAGGCTTTCCCACTCGACCATGGTAACCCTAGAAGAAGTTTTTTAGCATTCAAAACCTAAGTCCAGACAACCAGGCGATATTGGCTGGTTTAAGTAAGACTTCTCGGACGCTAATCCACTCAACCTTGGTAACCCTGGAACAAATATTTGAACGTTCAAAACCTACGTCCAGACATCCAGGCTCACAGACTAACCCCAGAACAATAACACATTACTGGGCATGATTTCATTCAGTAAAGGCCCTGTATTACAGTTTTCTTTAAGGCATGGGCCCACAAACTCACCCCATTACTATGACACTTTATTGGGCATGATCTTGGCCGGGTTAAGTGGGACTTCTCGTAGGTTTTCCCACTCGACCATGGTAACCCTGGAAGAAATATTGAAGCATTCAAAACCTAAATCCAGACATCCAGGCTCACAGACTAACCCCATAACAGTTACACATTACTGGGCATGATTTTATTCATTGAAGGCCTGGGCCCAAAGATTCAACCCATTACTATAACACTTTTATAAGCATGATCTTGGCCGGTTTAAGTGTGATTTCTCGTAGTCTTTCCCACTCAACAATGGTAACCCTGGAAGAAATATTCAAGTATTCAAAACCTATGTCCAGACATCCAGGCTCACAGACTAACCCCATAACAGTAACACATCACTGGGCATGATTTTATTCAGTAAAGGCCCTGTATTACAGTTTTCTTTAAGGCCTGGGCCCACAAACTCACCCCATTACTATAAAACTTTAAAGGGCATGATCTTGACAGGGTTAAGAGTGACTTCTCATAGGCTTTCCCACTCGACCATGGTAACCCTGTAACAAATGTTTGAGCGTTCAAAACCTACATCCAGACATCCAGGCGCTTCATCCAGTCGATATTGGCCGGTTTAAGTGCGACTTCTCGGATGCTTATCCACTCGACCATGGTAACCCTGGAACAAATATTTGAGCATTCAAAACCTACGTCCAGATATCCAGGCTCTAGACTAACCCCATAACAGCAAGACATTACTGGGCATGATTTTATTCACTAAAGGCCCTGTATTACAGTTTTCTTCAAGGCCTGGGCCCACAAACTCACCCCAGTACTATAACACTTTCAAGGGGATGATCTTTGTCGGGTTTATTTTATTCAGTAAAGGCCTGAGCCCACAGACTCACCCCAGTACTATAACACTATTATGGGCATGATTTTGGCCGGTTTAAGTGTGAATTCTCGTAGTCTTTCCCGCTCAACAATGGCAACCCTGGAAGAAATATTCAAGCATTCAAAACCTACGTCCAGACATACAGGCTCACAGACTAACCCCATAACAGTAACACATTACTGGGCATGATTGTATTCAGTAAAGGCCTTGTATTACAGTTTTCCTTAAGGCTTGGGCCCACAAACTCACTCCATTACTATAACACTAATAGGGGCATGATCTTGGCGGGTTAAGTGTGACTTCTCGTAGGCTTTCCCACTCGACCATATTAAGCCTGGAAGAAATTTTTAAGCGTTCAAAACCTAAATCCAGACATCCAGGCTCACAGACAAACCCCACAACAGCAACACATTACTGGGCATGATTTTATTCAGTAAAGGCCTGGGCCCACAGATTCAACCCATTACTATTAAACTTTATATGGGCATGATCTTGACAGGGTTAAGAGTGACTTATCGTAGTCTTTCCCACTCAACAATGGCAACCCTGGAAGAAATTTTTAAGCGTTCAAAACCTAAGTCCAGACATCCAGGCGATATTGTCCGGTTTAAGTTTGACTTCTCGGACGCTAATCCACTCGACCATGGTAACCCTGTAACAAATGTTTGAGCGTTCTAAACCTACATCCAGACATCCAGGCGCTTCATCCAGTCGATAATGGCCGGTTTAAGTGAGACCTCTCGGACGCTTATCCACTCGACCATGGTAACCCTGGAACAAATTTTTGAGTATTCAAAACCTACGTCCAGACGTCCAGGCTCACAGACTAATCCCATAACAGTAACACATTACTGGGCATGATTTTATTCAGTAAAGGCCTGGACCCACAAACTCACCCCTATACTACAACATTATTATGGGCATGATCTTGGCCGACTTAAGTGTGACTTCTCGTAGGCTTTCCCACTCGACCATGGTTACCCTGGAAGAAATTTTTAAACGTTAAAAATCTAAATCCAGACATTCAGGCTCACAGACTAACCCCATAACAGTAACACATTACTGGGCATGATTTTATTTAGTAAAGGCCCTGTATTACAGTTTTCTTTAAGGCCTGGGCCACAAACTCACCCCATTACTATAAAACTTTAAAGGGCATGATCTTGACAGGGTTAAGAGTGACTTCTCATAGGCTTTCCCACTCGACCATGGTAACCCTGGAAGAAATTTTTAAGCGTTCAAAACCTAAGTCCAGACATCCAAGGGCTTCATCCAGGCGCTTCATCCAGGTGATATTGGCCAGTTTAAGTGCAACTTTTTGGATGCTAATCCACTCGACCATGGTAACCCTGGAACAAATATTTGAGCATTCAAAACCTACGTCCAGATATCCAGGCTCTAGACTAACCCCATAACAGCAAGACATTACTGGGCATGATTTTATTCACTAAAGGCCCTGTATTACAGTTTTCTTCAAGGCCTGGGCCACAAACTCACCCCAGTACTATAACACTTTCAAGGGCATGATCTTTGTCGGGTTTATTTTATTCAGTAAAGGCCTGAACACACAGACTCACCCCATTACTATAACACTATTATGGGCATGATTTTGGCCGGTTTAGGTGTGACTTCTCGTAGTCTTTCCCGCTCAACAATGGCAACCCTGGAAGAAATATTCAAGCATTCAAAACCTACGTCCAGACATACAGGCTCACAGACTAACCCCATAACAGTAACACATTACTGGGCATGATTGTATTCAGTAAAGGCCCTGTATTACAGTTTTCCTTAAGGCTTGGGCCCACAAACTCACTCCATTACTATAACACTAATAGGGGGCATGATCTTGGCCGGGTTAAGTGTGACTTCTCGTAGGCTTTCCCACTCAACAATGGTAACCCTGGAAGAATTTTTCAAGTATTCAAAACCTATGTCCAGACATCCAGGCTCACAGACTAACCCCATAACAGTAACACGTTACTGGGTATGATTTTATTCAGTAAAGGCCTGGGCCCAAAGTTTCAACCCATTACTATAACACTTTCATGCACATGATCTTGGCCGGTTTAAATGTGACTTCTCGTAGTCTTTCCCACTCAACAATGGTAACCCTGGAAGAAATATTCAAGTATTCAAAACCTATGTCCAGACATCCAGGCTCACAGACTAACCCCATAACAGTAACACATTACTGGGCATGATTTTATTCACTAAAGGCCCTGTATCACAGTTTTCTTTAAGGCCTGGGCCCACAAACTCACCTCATTACTATAAAACTTTAAAAAGGCATGATCTTGACAGGGTTAAGAGTGACTTCTCATAGGCTTTCCCACTCGACCATGGTAACCCTGGAAGAAATTTTTAAGCGTTCAAATCCTAAGTCCAGACATCCAGGGGCTTCATCCAAGCGATATTGGCCGGTTTAAGTGCGACTTCTCGAATGCTAATCCACTCGACCATGGTTACCCTGGTAGAAATTTTTAAACGTTCAAAATCTAAATCCAGACATCCAGGCTCACAGACTAACCCCATAACAGTAACACATTACTGGGAATGATTTTATTCAATAAAGGCCCTGTACTACAGTTTTCTTTAAGGCCTGGACCCACAGACTCACCCCATTACTAAAACACTATTATGGGCATGATCTTGGCGGTGTTGAGTGTTACTTCTCGTAGGCTTTCCCAATCGACCACGGTAACCCTGGAAGAAATTTTTAACATTTTAAAAACTCAGTCCAGATATCCAGGCTCAAGACTAACCCCATAAGAGCAATTCAATACTGGGCATGATTTTGTTCACTAAAGGCCCTGTATTACAGTTTTCTTTAAGGCCTGGTCCCACAAACTCACCCCATTACTATAACACTTTTATGGGCATGATCTCAGCCGGGTTAAGTGTGACTTCTCGTAGGCTTTCTTAGTCGACCATGGTAACCCTGGAACAAATGTTTGAGCGTTCAAAACCTACATCCAGACATCCAGGCGCTTCTTCCAGTCGATATTGGCCGGTTTAAGTGTGACTTCTCGGACGCTTATCCACTCGACCATGGTAACCCTGGAACAAATTTTTGAGCATTCAAAACCTACGTCCAGACATCCAGGCTCACAGACTAATCCCATAACAATAACACATTACTGGGCATGATTTTATTTAGTAAAGGCCTGGACCCACAAACTCACCCTATTACTATAACACTAATATGGGCATGATCTTGGCCGGTTTAAGGGTTACCGTGGCCGGTTTAAGTGTGACTTCTCGTAGTCTTTCCCACTGAACAATGGCAACCCTGGAAGAAATATTCAAGCATTCAAAACCTACGTCCAGACATACAGGCTCACAGACTAACCCCATAACAGTAACACATTACTGGGCATAATTTTATTCAGTAAAGGCCCTGTATTACAGTTTTCTTTAAGGCTTGGGCCCACAAACTCACTCCATTACTATAACACTAATAGGGGCATGATCTTGGCGGGTTAAGTGTGACTTCTCGTAGTCTTTCCCACTCAACAATGGCAACCCTGGAAGAAAGATTCAAGCATTCAAAACCTACATCCAGACATACAGGCTCACAGACTAACCCCATAACAGTAACACAAAACTGGGCATGATTTTATTCAGTAAAGGCCCTGTATTACAGTTTTCTTTAAGGCTTGGGCCCACAAACTCACTCCATTACTATAACACTAATAGGGGCATGATCTTGGCCTGGTTAAGTGTGACTTCTCATAGGCTTTCCCACTCGACCACGGTAACCCTGGAAGAAATTTTTAAGCGTTCAAAACCTCAGTCCAGACATCCAGGCGCTGCATCCAGGCGACATTGGCCGGTTTAAGTGCGACTTCTCGGAAGCTAATCCACTCGACCATGGTAATCCTGGAAAAACTATTTGAACGTTCAAAACCTACGTCCAGACATCCAGGCTCACAGACTAACCCCATAACAATAACACATTACTGGGCATGATTTTATTCAGTAAAATCCCTGTATTACAGTTTTCCTAAAGGCATGGGCCCACAAACTCACCCCATTACTATAATATTTCCATGGGCATGATCTTGGCCGGGTTAAGCGTGACTTCTTGTAGGTTTTCCCACTCGACCATGGTAACCCTGGAAGAAATATTGAAGCATTCAAAACCTAAATCCAGACATCCAGGCTCACAGACTAACTCCATAACAGTAACACATTACTGGGCATGATTTTATTCAGTAAAGGCCTGGGCCCACAGACTCGCCCCATTACTATAACACTATTATGGGCATGTCCTCAGCGGGGTTAAGTGTGACTTCTCATAGGCTTTCCCACTCGACCATGGTAACCCTTGAAGAAATTTTTAAAAATTTCAAAATCTAAGTCCAGATATCCAGGCTCAGAACTAACCCCATCACAGCAAGACATTACTGGGAATGATTTTATTCACTAAAGGCCCTTTATTACAGCTTTCCTTAAATCCTGGGCCCACAAACTCACCCCATTATTACAACACTATTATGGGCATGATCTTGGTCGACTTAAGTGTGACTTCTCGTAGGCTTTCTTACTCGACCATGGTAACCCTGGAAGAAACTTTTAAGCATTCAAAACCTACGTCCAGACATCCAAGCACACAGACTAACCCCTTAACAGTAACACATTACTGGGCATGATTTTATTCAGTAAAGGCCTGGGCCCACAGACTCACTCCATTACTATATCACTATAAGGGGCATGTTCTTGGCCGGGTTAAGTGTGACTTCTCGTAGGCTTTCCCACTCGTCCATGTTAACCCTAGAAGACGTTTTTAAGCATTCAAAATCTAAGTCCAGACAACCAGGCGATATTGGCCGGTTTAAGTAAGACTTCTCGGACGCTAATCCACTCCACCTTGGTAACCCTGGAACAAATATTTGAACGTTCAAAACCTATGTCCAGACATCCGAGCTCACAGACTAACCCCAGAACAATAACACATTACTGGGCATGATTTCATTCAGTAAAGGCCCTGTTCCCACTCGACCATGGTAACCCTGGAAGAAATATTGAAGCATTCAAAACCTAAATCCAGACATCCAGGCTTACAGACTAACCCCATAACAATAACACATTACTAGGCATGATTTTATTCAGTAAAATCCCTGTATTACAGTTTTCTTTAAGGCATGGGCCCATAAACTCACCCCATTACTATATTATTTTCATGGGCATGATCTTGGCGGGTTAAGCGTGACTTCTTGTAGGTTTTCCCACTCGACCATGGTAACCCTGGAAGAAACTTTTAAGAATTCAAAACCTACGTCCAGACATCCAAGCACACAGACTAACCCCTTAACAGTAACACATTACCGGGCATGATTTTATTCAGTAAAGGCCTGGGCCCACAGACTCACTCCATTACTATATCATATTAGGGGCATGTTCTTGGCCGGGTTAAGTGTGACTTCTCGTAGGCTTTCCCACTCGACCATGGTAACCCTGGAAGAAATATTCAAGCATTCAAAACCTACGTCCAGACATACAGGCTCACAGACTAACCCCATAACAGTAACACATTACTGGGCATGATTTTATTCAGTAAAGGCCCTGTATTACAGTTTTCTTTAAGGCTTGGGCCCACAAACGCACTCCATTACTATAACACTAATAGGGGCATGATCTTGGCCGGGTTAAGTGTGACTTCTCGTAGTCTTTCCCACTCAACAATGGCAACCCTGGAAGAAATATTCAAGCATTCAAAACCTACATCCAGACATACAGGCTCACAGACTAACCCCATAACAGTAACACAAAACTGGGCATGATTTTATTCAGTAAAGGCCCTGTATTACAGTTTTCTTTAAGGCTTGGGCCCACAAACTCACTCCATTACTATAACACTAATAGGGGCATGATCTTGGCGGGTTAAGTGTGACTTCTCATAGGCTTTCCCACTCGACCACGGTAACCCTGGAAGAAATTTTTAAGCGTTCAAAACCTCAGTCCAGACATCCAGGCGACATTGGCCGGTTTAAGTGCGACTTCTCGGAAGCTAATCCACTCGACCATGGTAATCCTGGAAAAACTATTTGAACGTTCAAAACCTACGTCCATACATCCAGGCTCACAGACTAACCCCATAACAATAACACATTACTGGGCACGATTTTATTCAGTAAAATCCCTGTATTACAGTTTTCCTTAAGGCATGGGCCCACAAACTCACCCCATTACTATAATATTTTCATGGGCATGATCTTGGCGGGTTAAGCGTGACTTCTTGTAGGTTTTCCCACTCGACCATGGTAACCCTGGAAGAAATATTGAAGCATTCAAAACCTAAATCCAGACATCCAGGCTCACAGACTAACTCCATAACAGTAACACTTTACTGGGCATGATTTTATTCAGTAAAGGCCTGGGCCCACAGACTCGCCCCATTACTATAACACTATTATGGGCATGTCCTCAGCCGGGTTAAGTGTGATTTCTCGTAGTCTTTCCCACTCAACAATGGTAACCCTGGAAGAAATATTCAAGTATTCAAAACCTATGTCCAGACATCCAGGCTCACAGACTAACCCCAGAACAATAACACATCACTGGGCATGATTTTATTCAGTAAAGGCCCTGTATTACAGTTTTCTTTAAGGCCTGGGCCACAAACTCACCCCATTACTATAAAACTTTAAAGGGCATGCTGGGCATGATTTTATTCAGTAAAGGCCTGGACCCACAAACTCACCCCAATACTATAACATTATTATGGGCATGATCTTGGCCGACTTAAGTGTGACTTCTCGTAGGCTTTTCCACTCGACCATGGTTACCCTGGAAGAAATTTTTAAGCGTTCAAAATCTAAATCCAGACATCCAGGCTCACAGACTAACCCCATAACAGTAACACATTACTGGGCATGAATTTATTCAGTAAAGGCCCTGTATTACAGTTTTCTTTAAGGCCTGGGCCCACAAACTCACCCCATTACTATAAAACTTTAAAGTGCATGATCTTGACAAGGTTAAAGTGACTTCTCATAGGCTTTCCCACTCGACCATGGTAACCCTGGAAGAAATTTTTAAGCGTTCAAAACCTAAGTCCAGACATCCAGGGCTTCATCCAGGCGCTTCATCCAGGCGATATTGGCCAGTTTAAGTGTGACTTCTCGTAGGCTTTCCCATTCGACCACGGTAACCCTGGAAGAAATTTTTAAGCGTTCAAAACCTCAGTCCAGACATCCAGGCGCTGCATCCAGGCGACATTGGCCGGTTTAAGTGCAACTTTTTGGATGCTAATCCACTCGACCATGGTAACCCTGGAACAAATATTTGAGCATTCAAAACCTACGTCCAGATATCCAGGCTCTAGACTAACCCCATAACAGCAAGACATTACTGGGCATGATTTTATTCACTAAAGGCCCTGTATTACAGTTTTCTTCAAGGCCTGGGCCCACAAACTCACCCCAGTACTATAACACTTTCAAGGGCATGATCTTTGTCGGGTTTATTTTATTCAGTAAAGGCCTGAGCCCACAGACTCACCCCAGTACTATAACACTATTATGGGCATGATTTTGGCCGGTTTAAGTGTGACTTCTCGTAGTCTTTCCCGCTCAACAATGGCAACCCTGGAAGAAATATTCAAGCATTCAAAACCTACGTCCAGACATACAGGCTCACAGACTAACCCCATAACAGTAACACATTACTGGGCATGATTTTATATAGTAAAGGCCCTGTATTACAGTTTTCTTTAAGGCCTGGGCCCACAAACTCACCCCATTACTATAAAACTTTAAAGTGCATGATCTTGACAGGGTTAAGAGTGACTTCTCATAGGCTTTCCCACTCGACCATGGTTACCCTGGAAGAAATTTTTAAGCGTTCAAAACCTAAGTCCAGACATCCAGGGCTTCGTCCAGGCGCTTCATCCAGGCGATATTGGCCGACTTAAGTGTGACTTCTTCGTAGGCTTTCCCATTCGACCACGGTAACCCTGGAAGAAATTTTTAAGCATTCAAAACCTCAGTCCAGACATCCAGGGGCTTCATCCAGGCGATATTGGCGGTTTAAGTGCGACTTCTTGGATGCTTTTACACTCGACCATGGTAACCCTGGAACAAATATTTGAGCATTCAAAACCTACGTCCAGATATCCAGGCTCAAGACTAACCCCATAACAGCAAGACATTACTGGGAATGGTTTTATTCACTAAAGGCCCTGTACTACAGTTTTCTTTAAGGCCTGGACCCACATACTCAGCCCATTACTAAAACACTATTACGGGCATGATCTTGGCCGGTGTTGAGTGTTACTTCTCGTAGGCTTTCCCACTCGACCATGGTAACCCTGGAAGAAATTTTTAACATTTCAAAAACAAAGTCCAGATATCCAGGCTAAAGACTAACCCCATAAGAGCAATTCAATACTGGGCATGATTTGTTCACTAAATGCCCTGTATTACAGTTTTCTTTAAGGCCTGGGCCCACAAACTCACCCCATTACTATAACACTTTTATGGGCATGACCTTGGCCGGGTTAAGTGTGACTTCTCGTAGCCTTTCTTACTCGACCATGGTAACCCTGGAACAAATATTTGAGCGTTCAAAACCTACATCCAGACATCCAGGCGCTTCATCCAGTCCATATTGGCCGGTTTAAGTGCGACTTCTCGTAGGCTTTCCCACTCGACCATGGTTACCCTGGAAGAAATTTTTAAACGATCAAAATCTAAATCCAGACATCCAGGCTCACAGACTAACCCCATAACAGTAACACATTACTGGGCATGATTTTATTCAGTAAAGGCCCTGTATTACAGTTTTCTTTAAGGCCTGGGCCCACAAACTCACCCCATTACTATAAAACTTTAGAGGGCATGATCTTGACAAGGTTAAGAGTGACTTCTCATAGGCTTTCCCACTCGACCATGGTAACCCTGGAAGAAATTTTTAAGCGTTCAAAACCTAAGTCCAGACATCCAGGGGCTTCATCCAGGCGCTTCATCCAGGCGATATTGGTCGGTTTAAGTGCGACTTTTTGGATGCTAATCCACTCGACCATGGTAACCCTGGAACAAATATTTGAGCATTAGAAACCTACGTCCAGATATCCAGGCCCAAGACTAACCCCATAACAGCAAGACATTACTGAGCATGATTTTATTCACTAAAGGCCCTGTATTACAGTTTTCTTCAAGACCTGGGCCCACAAACTCACCCCAGTACTATAAAACTTTCAAGGGCATTATCTTTGTCGGGTTTATTTTATTCAGTAAAGGCCTGAGCCCACAGACTCACCCCATTACTATAACACTATTATGGGCATGATCTTGGCCGGTTTAAGTGTGACTTCTCGTAGTCTTTTCCCACTCAACAATGGTAACCCTGGAAAAAATATTCAAGCATTCAAAACCTACGTCCAGACATACAGGCTCACAGACTAACCCCATAACAGTAACACATTACTGGGCATGATTTTATTCAGTAAAGGCCCTGTATTACAGTTTTCTTTAAGGCTTGGGCCCACAAACTCACTCCATTACTATAACACTAATAGGGGCATGATCTTGGCGGGTTAGTGTGACTTCTCGTAGGCTTTCCCACTCGACCATATTAACCCTGGAAGAAATTTTTAAGCGTTCAAAACCTAAATCCAGACATCCAGGCTCACAGACAAACCCCATAACAGCAATACATTACTGGGCATGATTTTATTCAGTAAAGGCCTGGGCCCACAGATTCAACCCAGTACTATTAAACTTTTATGGGCAAATTTTAAAGGTTCAAAACCTCAGTCCAGACATCCAGGCGCTTCATCCAGGCGACATTGGCGGTTTAAGTGCGACTTTTCGGAAGCTAATCCACTCGACCATGGTAACCCTGGAACAAATATTTGAGCGTTCAAAACCTACGTCCAGATATCCAGGCTCAAGACTAACCCCATAACAGCAAGACATTACTGGGAATGATTTTTTATTCACTAAAGGCCCTGTATTACAGTTTTCTTTAAGACTTGGGCCCACAAACTCACTCCGTTACTATAACACTATTAGGGGCATGATCTTGGCGGGTTTAGTGTGACTTCTTGTAGGTTTTCCCACTCGACCATATTAACCCTGGAAGAAATTTTTAAGCATTCAAAACCTAAATCCAGACATCCAGGCTCACAGACTAACCCCATAACAGGAACACATTACTGGCCATGACTTTATTCAGTAAATGCCCTGTATTACAGTTTTCTTTAAGGCCTGGGCCCACAAACTCACACCATTACTATAAAATTTTTATGGGCATGATCTTTTGCAGGGTTAAGCGTGACTTCTCGTAGGTTTTCCCACTCGACCATGGTAACCCTGGAAGAAGTTTTTAAAAACCTAAGTCCAGACATCCAGGCGATATTGGCCGGTTTAAGTGCGACTTCTCGGACGCTAATCCACTTGACCATGGTAACCCTGGAAAAAACTAATGAAGCATTCAAAACCTAAATCCAGACATCCAGACTCTCAGACTAACCCCTTAACAGTAACATATTACTGGGCATAAATTTATTCACTAAAGGCCCTGTATTACAGTTTTCTTTAAGGACTGGACCAACAGATTCAGCCCATTACGATAAAACTTTTATGGGAAAGCTCTTGGCCGGGTTAAGTGTGACTTCTCGTAGGCTTTCCCACTCGACCATGGTAACCCTGGAAGAAGTTTTTAAGCGTTCAAAACTTATATCTACACATCCAGGCTCACAGACTAACTCCATAACAGTAACACATTACTGGGCATAATTTTATTCAGTAAAGGCCTGGGCTCACAGATTCAACCCATTACTATAAAACTTTTATAAGCATGATCTTGGCCGATTTAAGTGTGACATCTCGTAGTCTTTCCCACTCAACAATGGTAACCCTGGAAGAAATATTCAAGCATTCAAAACCTGCGTCCAGACATGCAGGCTCACAGACTAACCCCACAACAGTAACACATTACTGGGCATGATTTTACTCAGTAAAGGCCCTGTATTACAGTTTTCTTTAAAGCCTGGGCCCACAAACTCACCCCATTACTACAAAACTTTTATGGGCATGATCTTGACAGGGTTAAGAGTGGCTTCTCGTAGGCTTTCCCACTCAACCATGGTAACCCTGGAAGAAATTTTTAAGCGTTCAAAACCTAAGTCCTGACATGCAGGCGCTTCATCCAGGCGGTTTTGGCCGGTTTAAGTGTGACTTCTCGGACGCTAATCCACTCGACCATGGTAACCCTGGAACAAATATTTGAGCCTTCAAAACCTGCGTCCAGACATCCAAGCTCACAGACTAACCCCATAACTCTAACACATTACTGGGCATGATTTTATTCAGTAAAGGCCCTGTATTACAGTTTTCTTTAAGGCATGGGCCCACAAACTCACCGCATTTCTATAATACTTTTATGGGCATGATCTTGGCCGTGTTAAGCATGACGTCACGTAGGTTTTCCAACTCGACCATGGTAACCCTGGAAGAAATATTGAAGCATTTAAAACCTAAATCCAGACATCCAAGCTCACAGACTAACCCCATAACAGTTACACATTACTGGGCACGATTTTATACAGTAAGGGCCTAGGCCCACAGACTGACCGCATTATTCTATCACTATAACGGGCATGATCTTGGCCGTGTTAAGTGTGACTTCTTGTAGGCTTTCTTACTCGACCATGGTAACCCTGGAAGAAACTTTTAAGCGTTCAAAACCTACATCCAGGCTCACAGACTAACCCCATAACAGTAACACATTACTGGGCATGATTTTATTCAGTAAAGGCCTGGGCCCAGAGACTCACCCCATTACTATAACACTATTATGGGCATGATCTCGGCCGGGTTAAGTGCGACTTCTCATAGGCTTTCCCACTCGACCATGGTAACTCTTGAAGAAATTTTTAAAATTTCAAAAACTAAGTCTAGATATCCAGGCTCAGGACTAACCCCATAAAAGCAAGACATTACTGGGAATAATTTTATTCACTAAAGGCCCTTTATTACAGCTTTCCTTAAAGCCTGGGCCCACAGACTCACCCCATTATTACAACACTATTATGGGCATGATCTTGGTCGACTTAAGTGTGACTTCTCTTAGGCTTTCTTACTCGACCATGGTAACCTGGAAGAAACTTTTAAGCGTTCAAAACCTACATCCATACATCCAGGCTCACAGACTAACCCCAAAACAGTAACGCTTTACTGGGCATGATTTTATTCAGTAAAGGCCTGGGCCCACAGACTCACCCCATTACTATAACAATATTATGGGCATGATCTCGGCCGGGTTAAGTGTGACTTCTCATAGGCTTTCCCACTCGACCATGGTAACCCTTGAAGAAATTTTTAAAATTTCAAAACCTACATCCAGACATCCAGGCTCACAGACTAACCCCAAAACAGTAACACATTACTGGGCATGATTTTATTCAGTAAAGGCCTGAGCCCACAGACTCACCCCATTTCTATAACATTATTATGGGCATGATCTCGGCCGGGTTAAGTGTGACTTCTCATAGGCTTTCCCACTCGACCATGGTAACCCTTGAAGAAACTTTTAAGCATTCAAAACCTACGCCCAGACATCCAAGCACACAGACTAACCCCTTAACAATAACACATTACTGGGCATGATTTTATTCAGTAAAGGCCTGGACACACAAACTCACCCCAATACTACAACATCATTATGGGCATGATCTTTGCCGACTTAAGTGTGACTTCTCGTAGGCTTTCACACTCGACCATGGTTACCCTGGAAGAAATTTTTAAACGTTCAAAATCTAAATCCAGACATCCAGGGGCTTCATCCAGGCGCTTCATCCAGGCGATATTGGCCGGTTTAAGTGCAACTTTTTGGATGCTAATCCACTCGACCATGGTAACCCTGGAACAAATATTTGAGCATTCAAAACCTACGTCCAGACATACAGGCTCACAGACTAACCCCATAACAGTAACACATTACTGGGCATGATATTATTCAGTAAAGGCCCTGTATTACAGTTTTCTTTAAGGCTTGTGCCCACAAACTCACTCCATTACTATAACACTAATAGGGGCATGATCTTGGCCGGGTTAAGTGTGACTTCTCGTAGTCTTTCCCACTCAACAATGGCAACCCTGGAAGAAATATTCAAGCATTCAAAACCTACATCCAGACATACAGGCTCACAGACTAACCCCATAACAGTAACACATTACTGGGCATGATTTTATTCAGTAAGGGCCCTGTATTACAGTTTTCTTTAAGGCTTGGGCCCACAAACTCACTCCATTACTAAAACACTAATAGGGCATGATCTTGGCGGGTTAAGTGTGACTTCGTGAGGCTTTCCCACTCGACCATATTAACCCTGGAAGAAATTTTTAAGCATTCAAAATCTAAAGCCAGACATCCAGGCTCACAGACAAACCCCATAACAGCAACACATTACTGGGCATGATTTTATTCAGTAAAGGCCTGGGCCCACAGATTCAACCCATTACTGTAAAGCTTTTATATGGGCATGATCTTGACAGGGTTAAGAGTGACTTCTCGTGAGGCTTTCCCACTCGACCATGGTAACCCTGGAAGAAATTTTTAAGCGTTCAAAACCTAAGTCCAGACATCCGGGCGAAATTGTCTGGTTTAAGTGCGACTTCTCGGACGCTAATCCACTCGACCATGGTAACCCTGTAACAAATGTTTAAGCGTTCAAAACCTACATTCAGACATCAAGGCGCTTTGTCCAGTCGATATTGGCCGTTTTAAGTGTGACTTCTCGGACGCTTATCCACTCGACCCTATTAACCCTGGAAGAAATTTTTAAGCGTTCAAAAACTACGTCCAGACATACAGGCTCACAGACTAACCCCATAACAGTAACACATTACTGGGCATGTTTTTATTCAATAATTGCCCTGTATTACAGTTTTCTTTAAGGCCTAGGCCCACAAACTCACACTATTACTTTAAAATTTTTATGGGCATGATCTTCGCAGGGTTAAGCGTGACTTCTCGTATGCTTTCCCACTCGACCATGGTAACCCTGGAAGAAATTTTTAAGCATTCAAAACCTAAGTCAAGACATCCAGGCGATATTGGCCGGTTTAAGTGCGACTTCTCGGACGCTAATCCACTTGACCATGGTAACCCTGGAAAAAAACTATTAAAGCATTCAAAATCTAAATCCAGACATCCCTACTCTCAGACTAACCCCTTAACAGTAACACATTACTGGACCTAATTTTATTCACTAAAGGCCCTGTATTACAGTTTTCTTTAAGGCCTGGACAAACAGACTCAGCCCATTACGATAAAACTTTTATGGGAATGATCTTGGCAGAGTTAAGTGTGACTTCTCGTAGGCTTTCCCACTCGACCAAGGTAACCCTGGAAGATGTTTTTAAGCGTTCAAAACTTATATCTAGACATCCAGGCTCACAGACTAACTCCATAACAGTAACACATTACTGGGCATGATTTTATTCAGTAAAGGCCTGGGCTCACTGATTCAACCCATTACTATAACACTTTTATAAGCATGATCTTGGCCGGTTTAAGTGTGACATCTCGTAGTCTTTCCCACTCAACAATGGTAACCCTGGAAGAAATATTCAAGCATTCAAAACCTGCGTCCAGACATGCAGGCTCACAGACTAACCCCACAACAGTAACACATTACTGGGCATGATTTTACTCAGTAAAGGCCCTGTATTACAGTTTTCTTTAAGGCCTGGGCCCACAAACTCACCCCATTACTACAAAACTTCTATGGGCATGATCTTGACAGGGTTAAGAGTGACTTCTCGTAAAGCTTTCCCAGTCAAACATGGTAACCCTGGAAGAAATTTTTAAGCGTTCAAAACCTAAGTCCAGACATCCAGGCACTTCATCCAGGCGGTTTTGGCGGTTTAAGTGCGACTTCTCGGACGCTAATCCACTTTCGACCATGGTAACCCTGGAACAAATATTTGAGCCTTCAAAACCTGCGTCCAGACATCCAAGCTCACAGACTAACCCCATAACACTAACACATTACTGAGCATGATTTTATTCAGTAAAGGCCCTGTATTACAGCTTTCTTTAAGGCATGGGCCTACAAACTTACCCATTACTATAATACTTTAATGGGCATGATCTTGGCCTTGTTAAGCGTGACGTCACGTAGGTTTTCCAACTCGACCATGGTAACCCTGGAAGAAATATTGAAGCATTCAAAACCTACATCCAGACATCCAGGCTCACAGACTAACCCCAAAACAGTAACACATTACTGGGCATTATTTTATTCAGTAAAGGCCTGGGCCCACAGACTCACCCCATTATTACAACACTATTACGGGGGGCATGATCTTGGTCGACTTAAGTGTGACTTCTGTTAGGCTTTCTTACTCGACCATGGTAACCCTGGAAGAAACTTTTAAGCGTTCAAAACCTACGTCCAGACATCCAGGCTCACAGACTAACCCCATAACAGTAACACATTACTGGGCATGATTTTATTCAGTAAAGGCCCAGTATTACAGTTTTCTTTAAGGCCTGGGCCCACAAACTCACCCCATTACTATAAAACTTTAAAGGGCAAGATCTTGAAAGGGTTAAGAGTGACTTCTCATAGGCTTTCCCACTCGACCATGGTAACCCTGGAAGAAATTTTTAAGCGTTCAAAACCTAAGTCCAGATATCCAGGGGCTTCATCCAGAGCGCGCTTCATCCAGGCGATATTGGCGGTTTAAGTCGACTTCTCGGATGCTAATTCACTCGACCATGGTAACCCTGGAACAAATATTTGAGCATTCAAAACCTACGTCCAGACATCCAGGCTCACAGACTAACCCCATAACAGTAACACATTACTGGGCATGATTTTATTCAGTAAAGGCCCTGTATTGCAGTTTTCTTTAAGGCCTGGGCCCCACAAACTCACCCCATTACTATAAAACTTTAAAGGGCGTGATCTTGAAAGGTTAAGAGTGACTTCTCATAGGCTTTCCCACTCGACCATGGTAACCCTGGAAGGAATTTTTAAGCGTTCAAAACCTAAGTCCAGACATCCAGGGGGCTTCATCCAGGCGCTTCATTCAGGCGATATTGGCGGTTTAAGTGCGACTTCTCGGATGCTAATCCACTCCGACCATGGTAACCCTGGAACAAATATTTGAGCATTCAAACCCTACGTCCAGATATCCAGGCTCAAGACTAACCCCATAACAGCAAGACATTACTGGGAATGATTTTTTTCAGTAAAGGCCCTGTATTACAGTTTTCTTCAAGTCCTGGGACCACAAACTCACCCCAATACTACAACATTATTATGGGCATGAACTTGGCCGACTTAAGTGTGACTTCGTGTAGGCTTTCCCCACTCGACCATGGTTACCCTGGAAGAAATTTTTAAACGTTCAAAATCTAAATCCAGACATCCAGGCTCACAGACTAACCCCATAACAGTAACACATTACTGGGCATGATTTTATTCAGTAAAGTCCTGGGCCCACAAACTCACCCCATTACTATAAAATTTTAAAGGGCATGATCTTGACAGGGTTAAGAGTGACTTCTCATAGGCTTTCCCCATAACAGTAACACATTACTGGGAATGATTTTATTCACTAAATGTCCTGTACTACAGTTTTCTTTAAGGCCTGGACCCACAGACTCACCCCATTACTAAAACACTGTTATGGGCATGATCTTGGCCGGTGTTGAGTGTTACTTCTCGTAGGCTTTCCCACTCAACCATGGTAACCCTGGAAGAAATTTTTAACATTTCAAAAACTAAGTCCAGATATCCAGGCTCAAAACTAACCCCATAAGAGCAATTCAATACTGGGCATGATTTTGTTCACTAAAGGCCCTGTATTACAGTTTTCTTTAAGGCCTGGGCCCACAAATTCACCCCATTACTATAACACTTTTATGGGCATGATCTTGGCGGGTTAAAGTGTGACTTCTGCGTAAACTTTCTTATTCGACCATGGTAACCCTGGAACAAATGTTTGAGCGTTCAAAACCTACATCCAGACATCCCAGGCGCTTCATCCAGTCGATATTGGCGGTTTAAGTGTGACTTCTCGGGCGCTTATCCACTCGTACCATGGTAACCCTGGAACAAATTTTTGAGCATTCAAAACCTACCTCCAGACATCCAGGCTCACAGACTAATCCCATAACAATAACACATTACTGGGCATGATTTGATTCAGTAAAGGCCTGGACCCACAAACTCACACCCCATACTACAACATCATTATGGGCATGATCTTGGCGACTTAAGTGTGACTTCTGCGTAGGCTTTCACACTTGACCATGAATTTACCCTGGAAGAAATTTTTAAATGTTCAAAATCTAAATCCAGACATTCAGGGGTTTCATCAGGCGCTTCATCCAGGCGATATTGGCGGTTTAAGTGCAACTTTTGGATACTAATCCCACTGCGACCATGGTAACCCTGGAACAAATATTTGAGCATTCAAAACCTATGTCCAGATATCCAGGCTCTAGACTAACCCCATAACAGCAAGACATTACTGGGCATGATTTTATTCACTAAAGGCCCTGTATTACAGTTTTCTTCAAGGCCTGGGCCCACAAACTCACCCCAGTAGTATAACACTTTCAAGGGCATGATCTTTGTCGTGGGTTTATTTTATTCAGTAAAGGCCTGAGCCCACAGACTCACCCTATTACTATAACACTATTATGGGCATGATCTTGGCCGGTTTAAGTGTGACTTCTCGTAGTCTTTCCCACTCCAACAATGGCAACCCTGGAAGAAATATTCAAGCATTCAAAACCTACGTCCAGACATACAGGCTCACAGACTAACCCCCATAACAGTAACACATTACTGGGCATGATTTTGTTTCAGTAAAGGCCCTGTATTACAGTTTTCTTTAAGGCTTGGGCCCACAAACTCACTCCATTACTAAAACACTAATAGGGGCATGATCTTGGCCAGGTTAAGTGTGACTTCTCGTAAACTTTCCCACTTTCGACCATATTAACCCTGGAAGAAATTTTTAAGCGTTCAAAACCTAAATCCAGACATCCAGGCTCACAGACAAACCCCATAACAACAACACATTACTGGGCATGATTTTATTCAGTAAAGGCCTGGGCCCACAGATTCAACCATTACTGTAAAGCTTTTATGGGCATGATCTTGACAGGGTTAAGAAGTGACTTCGTGAGAGCTTTCCCACTCGACCATGGTAACCCTGGAAGAAATTTTTTAAGCGTTCAAAATCTAAATCCAGACATCCAGGCTCACAGACTAATCCATAACAGTAACACATTAATGGGAATGATTTTATTCACTAAAGGGCCTGTACTACAGTTTTCTTTAAGGCCTGGACCCACAGACTCACCCCATTACTAAAAGACTATTATGGGGCATGATCTTGGCGGTGTTGAGTGTTATTACTTCTCGCAGGCTTTCCCAATCGTCCACGGTAACCCTGGAAGAAATTTTAAAATATTTAAAATCTAATTCCAGACATCCCAGGCTCACAGACTAACCCCATAACAGTAACACATTACTGGGAATGATTTTTATTCACTAAAGGGCCCTGTACTACAGTTTTCTTTAAGGCCTGGGCCCTAAGCTCACCCCATTACTATAACACTTTTATAGGCATGATCTTGTGCAGGTTAAATAATGACTTCTCATCAGGCTTTTTCTTACTCGACCATAGTAACCTGGAACAAATGTTTGAAAACCAAAACCATCCAGAACATCCAGCGCTTCATCCAGTCGATATTGGCGGTTTAAGTGTGACTACCGGACGTATCCACTCCGACCATGGTAACCCTGGAACAAATTTTGAGCATTCAAAACTACGTCAGACATCCAGGCTCACAGACTAATCCCATAACAATAACACATTACTGAGCATGATTTGATTCAGTAAGGCCTGGACCACAAACTCACCCCATACCTAACATCATTATGGGCATGA